>NC_143587.1:33600835-33801083 GCF_048544385.1 Mastigoproctus giganteus
GTCAGTGTTGTACCACAGAGTTGATACGTTGCTCTGGGGTTGCTGTTTCCCATGTGTAGTACTTTACATTTGTCAATGTTAAACTTCATTTGCCACCTCTCAGCCCATCTGCTCAACCTTTCCAGATCCTGTTGCAGCAGCATAGTGTCAGTAGTGTCCTTGACAACCCTGCCAACCTTTGTATCGTCTGCAAACTTGGACATTAAGCCCGATATACCATCATCAATATCATTTATAAATACAGAAAACAATAATGGACCCAACACTGAGCCCTGAGGGACTCCACTAATAACATCAGTCCACGATGAGCAGTGTCCATTGATTACCACTCTCTGTCTTCTCCCCCTCAACCACCCCTTTATCCATAGCAGCAATTTGCCTCCAATGTCACACTGCTCCAATTTGTGTAGCAGTCTTCCATGTGCAACAGTATCAAAAGCCTTTCTAAGATCCAAGTATATAATATCAAAGTTATTCCCTGCATCCAGTTCTTTTGTGACTGCATCATAGTATCCAATCAAGTTGGTCAGGCAAGACTTCCCCTTAACAAAACCATGCTGTGTCTGAGCTATAACTGAAGTCTTGTCTAAATGATCCTGCAGTGCTTCTTTAACCAGTGCCTCCATTAATTTTCCTGGAACAGAAGTTAAGCTCACAGGTCTATAATTACTTGTGTCAGCCTTTGATCCTCTTTTGTGAATTGGGGTCACATTTGCACATTTCCAGTCTATGGGTACCTCCCCTGAGTCAAAGGAAGCTCTCATAATTATGGCTAAGGGTTTGCTTACTTCCTTTGCTGCCCCCTTTAATATAACTGGATAGATCCCATCCACCCCGGGTGCCTTTCTTGTGTTTATCTTCAACAGTTTCTCCTCCACTTTACTCCCAGTTATTTCAAGATTCTGTAGCTTACTGCTAGAGTTGAATACACCTCTGGCATTCCCCTCGCTGAATAACTCCTCATGTGTGAATGTCAATGCAAAATATTCATTTAGTTTGTTAGCTACCTGAGCAGGATCATCAATATCAAGTGGACCAATCTGATTCATCCCCTTCCTTCTAGAGTTTACATAAGTAAAGAACTCTTTGCTGTTTTTCTTTGCATCCCTTGCCAAGGATTTCTCGTAATCTGCCTTCGCCCGCCTAACCTCCTTTGTAACTTGGTTGCATATTAACTTGTATCTATCATAGGCTTTTGTGTCATGTGTTAATTTGTATGTATCCCATGCATTTTTCTTCTCTGCCATATGCTTCATTAGTTCATCTGACATCCATTTTGGCCTAAACCTTGAACAATATTTCTTAGTTGGTATGTAAAGCCTAGTAGCTTCCAAGATAAGTTCTTTGAATGCTTCCCATTTTGAATTTGCTGTTGGTAACATCATCAGTTGGTCCCACTGTATAGAATTTAAATACTGTCTCAGTCCATCGTAGTCGCATTTACAGAAGCAATAACCCTTCCCTTTACCCCTAATGGTAGTTACCTCTTTGAGTAAATCCCACTTCAGCACACTGTGATCACTGCCACCTAGTGGTTCATTTATCTGCAGATTCTTAATGCATGAAGAATCACTGCTGATAATCAAATCAAGAGTATTACTCCCTGTAGTTGCCTCCCGAACATGCTGATGTAGAAAACAGTCATCCAATAAATCCACAAAAGCCCTGCTAGTGTGTGAGTAACCAGCCCCCAAATTCCAGTCAATATCTGGGAAATTAAAATCTCCCATTATAAGACACCCTGATTTACTGGCCCACTCTATTTCCCTGTACAGTTCCTTATTATACTCATCAGAGTCATTAGGCCTATAGCACACTCCTACTCTCAATTTTGATCTCCCAATGCTTATGTCACACCAAACTGACTCCACACTGCACTGTCCAGCGATGTCGACTGGCTTCACTTCCTTGGTTTTTATGTGTTTCTTAACTAATAGCATAACACCTCCCCCCTTCCTATCCTTTCTGTAGACGTTGTACTCCCCAAATTGCAGTTCTGCTTCCCTTATATCTGTGTGACACCACGTCTCTGATATCCCAACAATATCTGCCTTCGATGTTTTGAGCAATACCTCAAATTCATCAAATTTATTTACTAAACTCCTAGCATTGGTGTACACGCAAGTATACCTGCACCTGTTTCTGTTCTTAGCTACCCTAACACAACCCATGTGTTTACTTGTACCGCAATGGCTCCCAGCAGTCTCTGAAATACCATGCATCTTGTTTTTCAGGCTTCTGCTCATTCTAATAGAAGCAGTGCAAGAATCTCTTTCACCTCTGCCAGTGGCTACTGTCAATCTATTGGTCTTTGTCTCCCTATTGGTCAATCTATTGGTCTTTGTTTATATAGTCAGTTACTTTACTGAATTATACTAGGTATTGGGATATGAAAAGATTTTTTGTATTTCAATCACGTATTCCACAGCAAACTAATTATATAAATAGATATGGTAGGAAGTTCTGTTTTCTTATAACTCAAATTATTCTAATTCATAATAATGAATTAGAATATTTTGAGTTATAATAAAGTAGATATTTACAATACCAATATAAAATACAAGGATGTTGATTTTTGTCTGTTTTAATGCAATTGTTAGTTAATAAAGTAATAATTATTGAGCAGTTATATTTGTGACCAGTTAAGCACCAGTATACTCTGCAATATAATAATAATTGAAAATAAATGTTCAGGCTAAAGTGATAAGAAACCATTAGTTAACAAAACGTAATTATACAAATAAAAATAGGAACAAAAGTAATAAAAAAAAAAATCCAGTTTGGAGTAATTAGAATAGTAATAACGATTTCTGTGTGTATGAATGGTGGGATGACAGTTTAGAGCTAGAGAGCCCATTCTGAAAAGACCATTAACCTGGATTTTTAAATATATAAAGCATTGTATAGAATTATACATTGGAGTTGGAGTAGATTGATTTTAATAAATAAATGAATAGGTATATTCATTTACTTAAATGGGATTTTCTTAAAAAGATGTATTACCATCAGAGGCAAAGGAAAGACCTTTTACTTTTGTAAAAGGTGACTACAGTAGTCTGAGAGTTTTTAAATTCCATACAGCAGTACCAATTGATGTTACCATTAGCAACTTCTAAATGGGAAGCATTCGAGAAATTAATCATAGACTCTACTAGGCTTTTCGTACCAACTAAGAAATAATCTTTAAGGTATGAGCCTAAATGGATGTCAGATGAACTAATGAAACTAATGGAAGAGAAGGAAAATGCATTGGATGCACATCTGCAATATTATGTATTAGCCACTTCATGTGTCATTAATTTATTTGTTTTCCTATGAGTTGTACTTTATTCCATACGTTTGTTCTCATATAATGTAAGCCCTTATAACTGTTTCAGTAGTTGTCCCGGGGCAAGCTTGTAATTATCAGAGCTAATAAATGGAATTAATTAATTAATTATCAGGTGATAGATATGTGGTAGATATAAACTGGTCTGTAATCAAGTCTCAAAGGAGGTTAGACAAGTGAAGGCAGATTACTAGAAATCTTTTTCTTTGGCAAAGGATGCAAAGAAAAACAGCAAAGATGACTTTATTTATATAAAACACTAGAAGGAGGGGGATGAGTGAATTTGGTCCACTTGATATCAGTGGTTTGACTGTTGATGATCCTGCCGAGGTTGCTGACAAACTGAATGAATATTTTGCATCTACATTCACATATGAGGAATTCTTTAGAGAAGTAGATGCCAGAAGTTTATCAAACTCTTATAGGGAGCTAAATGGTTTTGTAATAATTGAGAGGAAAGTGGAAGAAAAATTGTTATATAATTTCTAGTAACGACTGATAAACTGGTTTGAGTTAAACTTTATTAAAATAAATAAATAGATATATACATAAATAAAGTACTAAAACAGATATAAAAGTGTTAAAATAATACAAGGGTTAAATATATATAAAAATAAAAAGCAATAAAATAGAAGCTTTCGGGGCGAGGTGTCCCTTTGTCAGCTGCTCAGTGTACGAGATACTGAGTATTTATGTGCATAGGGTAAAACAACAGAAGACGACTGGGTTTGGTTGCAAATCACTACTCCAGTTCTGGTAATGCAGTATTATGCATGTGTAAGAAATGCTAGCACTCATTGCACTATAGTGTGGCAGACTCCATAATGAGGGTGCATATGCACTCCCCTATTACGATTCATAGTACTATTACATCTCCTTGTATTGCTTGTCCTTCCGCAAACATGCTCTGTCAGTTGTACTATTCAGTCTTTGAATGCTTTCCATTCTGATTCCACGCTGTTCACTACTGTCTTAGGTACAACCTTCCTGAACTCTTCTCTGAACATTGCCCCTTTTCCCTCTTCTTTCAACTTCCACACCTGTAGTTTTCTCTCTCTCTCTTGTTATTTTGATCCTCTTCAATTTGGGGAATCTTAAAACTCAAACAACTAACCTATGATCACTACCCAAGGAGACACTAGGAATGACCTTGATGTCCACTAGTCTTCTGTGTCGCTCTATATCCACGAGTATATAGTCTTTGAAACTGTGAAGAGAGAGAGAGGCCAAGAGGATAGTTACCAAGGAAAGAAGACTGTGATTGAAAGAATGTAGTGAAACTCTATGACAAGATATTGATGTTAATAAAAAGATGCTGTATGGTATGGTGAGGAATAGAAGAGATGATGAACAGAGCAAATACTTGATGGATGATTATGAGAACCTAATAACCTAGGATTAAGAGATAAGAGAAACATGGAAGAGGTACTTTGAAAATCTGTTGAACATGCAGGACAGCCAGCAAAAGGGACAAATGCAAGTTGATCATAAAAGAGGGGATGAAAGAGAAAGTACAGAGAGAGACCAGATAGATTTGACATGGAATGATGTAGTACAGGCATGGAAATACATCAAGACAGGTGAGTGGTGAGTCTGCTGGTATGGATGAGATAAACAAAGAGATGTTGAAGGCTACATGTGAGGCAGGGATAGCTTGGACAGACAGACTGTTCCGTAAGATCTGGGATGAGAGACAGGTGCTGAAGGACAATAAAAAGTGTTCCAATTATAGAGGCATCACATTGACATCGCATGTGAGTAAGTTGTATGAGAGAGAGAGTTAAAGTGGAAGATAAGAGGAACAATTGAAAATAGGATGGCCGAGGAACAGTATAGCTTTAGGCCTGGCAGATCAATGGTGGATCTAATTTTCTGCATCGGGCAACTGATGGAAAAGTGTAATGAACACAAAGAATTATGGATGGCATTTTGGACATAAAGAAAGCGTTTGATGCTGTAAAGAGAGAAAGTCTGGGAGGTTTGAGAAACTTGGGGATAGAGGAACACCTTGTGGAGAAAATTTAGAATATTACACCAATACAGTAAGCAAAATAAGAACAGTGATGGGGTTAGCATTAGTAGAGGCATACAATGCAAGAAAACAAGCTTATGCAGCATCATCCAAAAAAAAAAAAAACCCTCCCATTTCATCCTCCCGTTCGTTCCAAATGCCTGTCCAGCTCAGCCTTAAATTTATTTAGGCTATTAGCTTTCACAACAAAAGATGGAAACCTGTTTCACCAATCAACAACTGGTTAGCTAAAGGCAAATTTCCATACATCTATTCTACAACTACCTTTTCTCATTTTGAAATTGTGCCCCCTCAGGTTCTTAGTCTGAGCAAGATGAAAAATCCCGTCAGCATTCAGCTTGCTCAACCCATTCAAGGCCTTATACACCTCAATCAGATCACCTCGCAGGTGCCTACTCTCCAGGTGCTGCAATTTGCAGAACTTAAGCCTTTCTTGGTAAGAGCATCCTTTTGTTCCCCTCACCAATCTTGTTGCCCTTCTTTGTACTCGTTCTAGCAACTCTACATCCTTCCTAAAACGAGGCCTCCAGACCTGTACACAGTACTCTAGGTGTGGCCTGACCATTGCCTTGTATAATGGGATTATCACCTCCCTGTCCCTGCTAGCAAAATTCATATATATTATTCACAAGACTCCATGACCTGCACTGGCAGCCTGTCTGCACTGCTCAGCGAACTTCATATTTGGCTGCACAATTACCCCCAGGTCTTTTTCCCTTCCACTTCCCTGAGTGTAGTACCACCCAGTTGGTACATTTCTCTTCGGTTATTGCTACCCATATGCAGTACTTTGCATTTGTCAATGTTAAACTCCAGTTGCCACTTCTCAGCCCATTTTCCCAACTTATCTAGATCCAGTTGGAGTAGCATACTGTCATTACTGTCGTTAATAACCCTGCCAACCTTTGTATCATCTGCAAACTTGGACATTAAACCTGATATACCTCCATCAATATCATTGATAAATATACAAAATAACAAAGGGCCCAACATCGAACCCTGGGGAACTCCACTAATAACATTTGTCCATGAAGAGCAGTGTCCATTGATTACCACTCTCTGTTGTCTCCCACTCAACCATCCCTTTATCCATTTTTTTTTTTTTTTTTGATTTGGTAGTTGTTGGTGCATCGGCTTCAGTGGCCATATTGCACCTCCCAAGGTTTTTGCAGTACTTTGATCCAAGCCCGAGGCGGGAATCGAACCCGCGACCTTTGGGTTGCCGGGCAGGTACTTTACCCACTCGGCTAGCCCGGTCGACCCTTTATCCATTGTAGCAGCTTACCCTTCATGCCATACCGCTCCAATTTGTACAGCAGTCTTCCACATGCAACAGTATCAAAAACTTTCCTGAAATCCAAATATATGATATCAAAATTATTTTTGGCATTCAGTTCCTTTGTGACCACATCATAGTATCCAATCAAATTGGTCAGACAAGACCTCCCTTTAACAAACCCATGCTGTGGCTTAACTATTACTGCAGTCTTGTTAGATAATCGTGCAATGCTTCTTTAATCAGTGATTCCATTATTTACCCCTGAACACAAGTTAAACTAACAGGTCTATAGTTACTTGTGTCACCTTTTGTGAATTGGTGATACATTTGTACACCTCCAGTCCATGTGGACCTCCCCTGAGTCCAAGGAAGCTCTCATAATTATGGCTAAGGGTTTGCTTACTTCTTTTTATATAACTGGATAGATCCCATCCACCTCAGGTGCCTTTTTTATTTTTAACTTTAACAATTTCTCCTCCACTTTGGCACTCCCCTCATTGAATAATTCCTCGTGTGTGAATGTAGATGCAAAATACTCATTCAGTTTATCAGCTACCTGAGCATGATCATCAATAGTCAACCCATCTGTGTTAAGTGGTCCAATTTGATTCATCCCTTTCCTTTTAGAATTTACTTAAGTAAAGAACTCTTTGCTGTTTTCTTTGCATCCTTTACTAAGGATTTCTCGTAATCTACCTTCGCCTGCCTAACGTCCTTTGTGACTTAATTACAGACTAGTTTATATCTGCCATAGGCTTCTGTGTTACCCAATACTTTATATGCATCCCATACCTTTTTCTTCTCTGCTGCGAGCCTCATTGGTTCATCTGACATCCATTTAGGTCTAAACCTTGAACAGTATTTCTTAGTTGGAATGAAAAGCCTATTAGCCTCCAAAATTAAGTCCCTGAAGGCTTCCCATTTAGAATTCAACGTTGGTAACATCATCAGTTGGTTCCACTGTAAAGAATTTAAAAACTGTCTGAGACCACTGTAGTCACCTTTACAAAAGCAATAGTCCTTCCTTTTAGCTTCGATGGCAATTACATCTTTAAGTAATTCTCACATCAGTACATTGTGATCACTGTCACCCAGTAGTTCCTTTATCTGCAAATTCTTAATGCATGAATAATCACTGCTTGTAATCAGATCAAGAGTATTACTCCCTCTGGTTGCCTCTCGAACATGTTGCTGTAGAAAACAGTTATCCAATAAATCCACAAAAGTCTTGCTAGTGTGCGAGTGACCAACCCACAAATTCCAGTCAATATCTGGAAAGTTAAAATCTCCCATTATAAGACATTCTGATTTACTGGCTCATTCTATTTCTCTGCACAATTGCTCATTATACTCATCAGATTCATTAGGCCTATAACACACCTACGCTCATTTTTCCTTTCTCAGTGCTTATTTCACACCAAACAGACTCAACACTGCATTGTCCACCAGTATCAAGTGGATGCATTTCCTTAGATTTTGTGTGTTTCTTAACTAACAGGATTACCCTTCCTACCCTGTCTGTCCTTTCTGTACACATTGTACTGCCGACCGGGCTAGCCAGGTGGGTAAAGTGCCTGCCTGGCAACCCAAAGGTCGCGGGTTCGAATCCCGCCTCGGGCTTGGATCAAAGTACTGCAAAAACCTTGGGAGGTGCACTATGGCCACAGAAGCCGATGCGCCAACAACTACCAAAAAAAAAAAAAAAAAACACATTGTACCCCCCCAAATTCCAACTCTGCACTGCCTATATCTATGTGACACCACGTCTCTGATATCCCAACAGTATCTGCCTTTGATGTCTTGACTAGCACTTCAAGCTCATAAAATTTATTAACTATACTCCCAGCATTGGTGTACATGCAAGTATACATGCACCTGTTCCTGCTCCTAGCCACTGTAACACAGCCCATGTATTTACTTGTTCCACTATGACTCCCAGCAATCCTGGAAATCTCCATTACCGTGCTTTCCAGTCTGCTGCCCATTCTAATAGAAGCAGTGCAAGAATCACTTTTGCTTCTGCCTGTGGCCACTGTTAACCTTTTAGCCTGTGCAGTTTTCCAACCCACCTAACACTGCCTCGATAGCATTGACGGAGGGTTGACGGAGAGTTTCAAAATAACATCAGTTTGAAGCAAGGAGGCGTCCTGTCACCACTACAGTTCATAGCTGTCATGAATGATGTGCAATGTAGAGGGGTGGAACAACTTGCAGAGGACCAGATGAAAGTCATGCTTTTTGCAGATGACCTCTGCATATGGGGAGAGAGCAGGGAACAAGTGCAACGGCAAGTTTGATATATGGGCTAGTATGACCAATGAATTTGGACTGGTTTTCAGTCTGGAGGAGTGAAGTAATGGTTCTAAAGAGGAGTGGTGAGCCTGAGGGATACATTACAATGGTAGGGAAAGAGCTAAAAATGGTTAGCAACTTCAAGTATCTAGGAAGCACCATTACAATGACTGGAGTGATAGACAAAGAAATAAGTAGAAGGATACAAGCGGACGGGAATTTCTACAGGTAGACAAGAGATCTGATCTGGAACAGGGACATATCACTGAAGTGTAAGAAGGCTATATATCAGGCCTATTACTATGGACTATGAGGAAAGAGGATGAAAGCAGAAATGAGATTGTGAGAAGCATAGCCAAAAAGACAAGACATGACAAAATCAGGAATGATGTGATTAGGGAGAGAATTCAGATTGAAAAACTCCAGAATAGGATTGAAAGTTCCCATTTGAAATGGTATGGACACTTCAAGAGGATGAATGAGAGGCGTTTGCCAGGAAGAATGTTTGATTTACGATTAAGGAACAAAAGACCAAGAATGAGGTGGCAGGACATGATAAAGATGGATGTCATTAAAAGAGGAGGAAACTGAAGTGAAATCAATGACAGAGAGAAGTACACGGACAGAGCATGGTGGTGAGGCTTCATACGTCAACCCATGGAATAGTAGAATGAAGACAGATGATGATGACGACGATGGTGAGTACTATTACAGCTGATTATGTGGAGTGCCTCAAGCCATGAATAGTCGTGAATGCGATATTGAAACCATTGACTGTTGACGGGATTACCACCAGCACTCATGGCTTGAAGCACTCCACAATGGCAGCTGTAATAGTACTATGAATCATAACAGGGACATGCACCACATTATGGAGTGAGCTATATTACAGTGCGATGAGTGCTGGCATTCTTTACACATGCGTAATACTGCATTACCAGCACCAGAGTAGTGATTTGCGATCATGCCCAGTCGTCTTCTATTGTTTTACCATGCACATATATATACTCAATACACCGAGCAGCTGATGAAGGGACACCTCACCCCAAAAGCTTCTATTTTATTACTTTTTATTTATTTATATATATATTTAACCCTTGTATTTTAATGCTTTTAACACTTTTATTTTATATCTGTGTTAGTATTTTATTTATGTATATATCTATTTATTTATTTTAATAAACTTTAACTTAAACCAGTTTGTTGGTCGTTACTAGAAATTATATAGTGATGCAACCCAATGCTCAAAGCCTATTTTCTAATGAGAAATTATTGATATTAAACATAAGAAAGGCACCTGGGATGGATGGGATCTATCCAATTGTATTAAGGAAGGCAGTGAAAGAAGTAAGCAAGCCTTTACAATTAAGGGACAAAAGACAAAGGGGGAGACCGAGAATGAGGGAATTAAGGGCGCTTTAGTCGCAGAAGAGAACAGTCGGTGGATTTGTGGCTGCTGTAAAGGGATAAGTATTTTTCATTTTTACTGTATTCTTCGTTAATTAACATACTGCATTGTGTTTTACAGAGATATTAAATAGGTTTAGTAGCATTCGCTAGCTTCTTATTTTGAATTTAACTAGCGATTTTTGGAAGTTACAACTCCAGGTATTGAAGCCAATATTGTTGAACTAGCTGCCGTATTGTAGTCGATAAGAAATAGCGTAATATGAAGCACTCAATTAGGAACCTGTTAACTTATTATAGTATTATCAATTAATTAAAAAATATTATTAATCTTATTAAATTTCGTTGTTAATTAAATTGTATTTAAACGGAAATCATGACCCAGACTAGAGCTGCGACACAAAGATCACAGACTAGCGAGTGCTGTGTGTCAGGGGAGAAACGAAGGGGGCAATTCTCCAACGCATCACAGACAAAAAATGTGCAAAATGTGAAATGTTCGCCGACCTTTCTAAAACAGGACATGATCTAGCCAAGGAGGATGCCTTTGTGTGTGTGTGTGTGTGCTAGGTGTCTAGAAATTAGGCGCCAGCTCAGCGTTCTGATGTGCGTCTATGAGAGCTTGAGGTGTAGGGTAAATGCCCTCAAATAAATTAATATGAGGTGGCCTGTCAAGCTCTCAGCTGCCCAGCTCAACAGCAGAGCTCACTCCTTGCGTCAGGCAACACAGAGGCAATCTCCAACGAGGCAGAATGATCTTGTCCCAAAGGAACTAGTTATTGTTGGTGACTATTGTCAAGGAGACGAGGAATATACTATGCAAGAAGGATAGGTGGAACAGGATCAGGGTATGTCCTGTTCAAAAGTTTATGAAGTTGTAGAGCAGATATCATCTTTTAAGGGCACATAAGGTGATATTGTTGTACATGTTGGAACTAATGACATTAAGAGTAAGAGATCTGCAGATTTACTCAACAAGTACAGGTCAATGTTGAAAAAAAGTCGCGAGTTAGAGTTGAATGTGCAAGTGTCTGCAATTCTGCCCAGACACAATAGGAGGGAGTATATGATGAGAGCCTTGTTGGTCAATTCGGCCCTGGAGAGATTGTGCAAGGCTCAAGGGGTAGAATTTTTTTCAGCCTGGTCTGTCCTTGTTGACAGGAGAGACTGCTTCTACAGGAATGGGGTACACTTAAATAGAAAGGGTGCAAGAATATTTGCTGATACTATCGAGGCAGTGTTAGGTGGGTCGGAAAACTGCCAGCTTGGGGGATACACAGACTAAAAGGTTAACAGTGGCTGCAGGCAGAGGCAAAATTGATTCTTGCACTGCTTCTATTAGCATGAGCAGCAGCTTGGAAAGCAAGGCAATGAAGATTTCCAGGACTGCTGGGAGTCGTAGTGGAACAAATAAATACATGGGCTCTGTTAGAGTAACTAAGAGTATAAATAGGTGCATGTATACTTGCATGTACACCAATGCTAGGAGTATAGTTAATAAATTTGATGAGATTGAAGTGCTAGTCAAGACATCAAAGGCAGATATTGTTGGGATATCAGAGACAGTGTCACATAGACATAAGCAGTGCAGAATTGGAATTTGGGGAGTACAATGTGTACAGAAAGGATAGACAAGACAGGAAGGGAGGAGGGGTTATGCTGTTAGTTAAGAAACATAAAATCTAAGGAAGTTCATCCAATTGATGTTGGTGGACAATGCAATATTGAGACAGTTTGGTGTGACATAAGCACTTGGAAAAAAAATTGAGAGCAGGTGTGTGTTATAGGCCTAATGAATCTGATGAGTATAATGAGCAATTGTGCAGAGAAATAGAGTGAGCCAGTAAAGCAAGGCGCCTCCATAGCCAGGTGGGCAGGAGCAGCAGTGAGTAGACACGCTTCTTGATTAGACCGGGGTTCGCGCCTGTAACCACCAAATACGGAGAATGCGTGAAGATCAGGGAATGACCACCGCATATACTTGGAGCAATATGGCCTTAGTTGCTAATGCTCCTAAAAACCAAATAACAACAACAACCAGTAAAGCAGAATGTCTTATGGGGGATTTTAACTTTCCAGGTATCGACTGGAACTTGTGGGTTGGTCATTCGCACACTAGCAAGACTTTTGTGGATTTATTGGATGACTGTTTCTACAGCAACATGTTCGAGAGGCAACCAGAGGAATTAATACTCTTGATGTGATTATCAGCAGTGATTATTCGTGCATTAAGAATTTGCAGATAAAGGAACTACTAGGTGACAGTGATCACAATGTACTGATGTGGGAATTACTTAAAGATGTAACTACCATCGAAGCTATAGGGAAGGGCTATTGCTTTCGTAAAGGTGACTACAGTAGTCTCAGACAGTTTTTAAATTCTTTAGAGTGGGACCAACTGATGATGTTACCAACGTTGAATTCTAAAATGGAAGCCTTCAGGGACTTAATTTTGGAGGCATAGGCTTTTTATTCCTACTAAGAAATATTGTTCAAGGTTTAGGCCTAAATGGATGTCTGATGAACCAATGAGGCTCGTGGCAGGGTAGAAAAACATATGGGATGCATATAAAGTATCGGGTGACACAGAAGCCTATAGCAGATATAAACTAGTCTGTAATCAAGTCACAAAGGACGTTAGGCAGGCAAAGGTAGATTACGAGAAATCCTTGGCAAAGGATGCAAAGAAAAACAGCAAAGAATTCTTTACTTATGTAAACTCTAGAAGGAAAGGGATGAATCAGATTGGACCACTTAACATAGATGGGTTGACTATTGATGATCATGCTCGGGTAGCTGATAAACTGAATGAGTATTTTGCATCTACATTCGCACATGAGGAGTTATTCAATGAGGGGAGTGCCAGAAGTTTATCAAACTTTAACAGGGAGCTAAGTGATTTTGTAATAACTGAGAGCAAAGTGAAGGAGAAATTGTTAAAGTTAAACATAAAATAGGCACCTGAGGTGGATGGGATCTATCCAGTTATATTAAAAGAAGTAGGCAAACCCTTAGCCATAATTATGAGAGCTTCCTTGGACTCAGGGGTGGTCCCCATGGACTGGAGGTGTGCAAATGTATCGCCAATTCACAAAGGGGGTTCAAAAGGTGACACAAGTACTATAGACCTAGTATTAGTAATGGCCGCATTGTGCAAGAAAGCCTATGGCTTATGCTGCACCAGCCAAAAAAAAAAAAAAAAAATCCGGACAAAACAATGATAAAAACAAAAAAAAAAATAATAATAAAATAAAAAATAAAAAATAATAATAATAAATAAGTAAAAAGAAACAAATAATAATAATTAATAATAAAAAGAAAGGAAATTAAACCTATCATCCTATGCGCTTCCCTTACCCGAAAGTACTATCCAGATGACCTTTGAATTTCCCCAAACTGCCAGCCTCTACCACCCATGATGGCAACTTATTCCAGTAATTTATAACTCGCTGGCTAAAATAAAACTTCCTGCAGTCCAATCTAAATATTTCCCTCCGTAACTTGAATTTATATCCCCTAGTTTTAGCATCATTTATAATCTTGAAAATTTCGTTCTCATTCATTTTACTGATGCCTCTCAGAGCCTTAAACACCTCAATCAAATCTCCTCTAAGGTGTCTAGTTTCCAAACTCTGCAACCCACATATTCGAAATCTTTCTTCATAAGGACGCCCTTTTGCCGATCTCACCAGGTGAGTTACCCATCTTTGCACCGTTTCAAGAAGGTCGATGTCTTTCTTTAGGTGCGGTCTCCATACTTGAACACAGTATTCCAAGTGTGGTCTAACATAAGCCTTATATAATCAGATTATCATGTCCCTATCTCTACTTGCAAAAGTTCGATAGATCATCGATAGGACACCATGGGCCTTCCTTGCAACCTGTTTACAATGCTCAGAGAATTTCATGTCTGACCGTATCGTAACACCCAAGTCCCTTTCCTCCAGTACTGGGTTTAGTTGAACTCCACCAAGTGAATAAGTTATTTTGGGAATTACTGTTTCCCAGGTGTAATACCTTACACTTTGTTGGATTAAAGCATAACTGCCATTTTTCTGACCATTCCTGAAGTCTATCTAGGCCTCTCTCTGAAGAAGCTCAGCTTGACAGTGATCATTAACTACTCTACCAATTTTAACATCATCTGCAAATTTAGACATCACGCCCTCTATCCCTTCATCGATGTCGTTTATGAAAATTAAAAACAACAGTGGTCCTAATACTGATCGTTGGGGAACCCCACTTCTTACACCAACCCAATCTGAAGAATAGCCATTTATCACAACCCTCTGCCTCCTGCCCTGAAGCCATCCTTCTATCCATCTAAGGATTTTCCCAGTGATTCCAACCTGTTCCAGCTTATAAAGCAACCGCTCATGTGGGACGGACTGAGTCAAAAGCTTTGCTGAAATCTAAATAAACAATGTCGAAATTATTCCCTAAATCCAGCTTGTGAGTGACCCTTTCGAAATAGCGAACCAGATTTGTTAAACATGATTTTCCCTTTACAAAACCATGCTGAGTATCCTTGAGAATTTCAGTTCGATCCAAATGATCCTGAATTCCACCCTTGATCATTGCCTCCATGATTTTCCCTACTACTGAAGTCAGACTGACAGGTCGATAATTTCCAACTTCACTTTTAGAGCCACCCTTAGGTATGGGGGATACATTTGCACTTTTCCAATCCAAGGGAATTTCCCCAGAGTCTAGTGATGCTCGCATAATTAGCCTCAATGGTTCAATGCACTCGCTTGCCGCCTCCCTTAAGATTATAGGGTATATTCCATCAACTCCAGGAGCCTTACTGGCCTGTAGGCTCGAAAGTTTTTTCATTAAATAATTTTGCAAAATTTCAATATCATTAATTACATATTTTTTAACTTCTCTCCCACAATTTCCCATTGCCACAAAAGACCTGTTAGTTTGACTTGTGTTCCGGGGAAAATAATGGAATCACTGATTAAAGAAGCATTATCTAGACAAAACTGCAGTAATAGTTAAGACACAGCATGGGTTTGTTAAAGGGAGGTCTTGTCTGACCAATTTGATTGGATACTATGATGTGGTCACAAAGGAACTGAATGCCAAAAATAATTTTGATATCGTATATTTGGATTTCAGTAAAGCTTTTGATACTGTTGCACGTGGAAGACTACTGTACAAATTGGAGAGATATGTCATTAAGGGTAAATTGCTACAAAGGATAAGAGGGTGGTTGAGTGGGAGAAGACAAAAGGGTGGTAATCAATGGACGCTGCTCTTCATTGACTGATGTTATTAGTGGTGTCCCACAGGGTTTGGTATTGGGTCCATTGTTGTTTTGTATATTTATCAATGATATTGATGAAAGTACATCAGGTTTAATGTCCAAGTTTGCAGATGATACAAAGGTTGGCAGGGTTGTTAACAACAGTAAAGACAGTATGCTGCTCCAACTAGATCTAGATAAGTTGGGCAAATGGGCTGAGAAGTGGAAACTGAAGTTTAACATTGTGTGAGTACTGTGTGCAGGTCTGGAGGCCTCATTTTAGGAAGGATGTAGAGTTACTAGAACGAGTACAAAGGAGGGCAACAAGATTGGTGAGGGGAACAACGGGATGCTCTTACCAAGAAAGGCTTAAGTTCTGCAAATTGCAGCACTTGGAAAGTAGGCACCTGCGAGGTGATCTGATTGAGGTGTATAAGGCCTTGAATGGCTTGAGCAAGCTGAATGCTGGTGGGATGCTCCCTCTTGCTCAGATGAAGAACCTGAGGGGACACAGATTCAAATTGAGGAAAGATAGTTGTAGAATAGATGTGTGGAAATTTGCTTTTAGCCAGCGGGTAGTTGATTGGTGGAACAGACGTCCATCTTTTGTTGTGGAAGTTGATAGTCTAAATAAATTTAAGGCTGAGCTAGACAGGCATTTGGAATGAATTGGAGGGGTGAAGTGGGAGGGTGTTTTTTTTTTTTGGCTGATGCTGCATAAGCTTGCTTTCTTGCATCGTATGTCTCTACTAATGCTAATGCTAACCTTTAGCCATAATTAAGAGATTATCCTTGGATTCAGGGGAGGTCTCCACAAACTGGAGATGTGCAAATGTATTCCCAGTTCACAAAGGGTCATCAAAAGATAACACGAGTAATTACAGTCATGTTAGTTTAACTTGTGTTCCAGGGAAAATAATGAAGTCACTGGTTAAAGAAGTAATGCAGACTCATCTAGACAATGCTGTAATTATACTTCAGGCACATCATGGGTTTGTTAAGGGGAAATCTTTGCTCACCAATTTGATTGGGTACTACAGACTACTACTACCACTGAATGCAAAAAATAAATAATTTTGATATCATATACTTGGATTTCAGGAAAACGTTTGTTACTGTTGCACATAAAAGACTGCTGTACAAATTGGAGCAGTGTGGCATTAGGGACAAGTTGCCACTATGGATAAATGGGATGGCTGATAGGAGAAGACAGTGTGGTAATAAATGGACACTGCCCTCCATGGACTAATGTTATTTGTGGTGTACCCCAGGGTTTTCAGTGTTGGGCCCATTGATGTTCTCTATATTTATCAATGATATTGATGAAGGCATATCAGGCTTACTTTCTATATTTGCAGATGATACAAAGATTGGCAGTGTGGTTAATGGCAGTAATAACAATGTGCTACTGGTACAGAATCTAGAAAAATTAGCCAGATGGGTTGAGAAATGGCAACTGAAGTTTAACATTGACAAATGCAAAGTAGTGCATATGGGTATCAGTAATCCGAGCATAACACTGTGTGATACACTCTCAGGGTAATGGAAAATGAAAAAGACATGGGGTAATTGGCTGTCAGATATGAAGTTCTCTGAGCAGTTCAGACAGGCTGCCAGGACAACTCATGGAATTTTGTCAATGATATACAGGAGTTTTGCTAGCAGGGATAAGGAGATGATTATCCTTTTGTATAAGGCAATAATCAGGCCACACCTTGAGTACTGCATACAGAAAGGGCATAGAGTTTGGTGGGTGAAAGAAAGGGGTGCTCTTACCAAGAAAAGCTTCATTTCTGTAAATTGCAGCTTCTGGAGACTAGGCAGCTCCAAGGAAATCTGATTGAGGTGTTTAATGCTTTGAATGGTTTGAGCAAGCTTTTTGCTGATGGGATTCTGCCTCTTGCTCAGACTACACATTGGAGGGGCATAAATTCAAATCGAGAAAGATTGGTTGCAGGATAGATGTTTGGAGATTTTTCTTCAGCCAGAGTGTGAATGTTGGAACAAACTTCCATCTGTTGTTGTGGAAGTGGTTGGTTAGTTTGAATAAATTAAATGAAGAATTAGACAAGTTATTGGATGGACAGACAATGTGGGAGTGTTTCTTTTGCTGATGCTTCATAAGCTTGTTTTCTTGCATCATATGCCACTACTACTGATAATAATAATGATAACTTTTTTTAAAGCATGTTAAGTTGCTGATGTTCAGTGATCAGTGTATATACACTGATCACTGAACTAAATACACTGATGTGATCAGTGTATTTAGTTCTGTTAATGATGAGGATAATTCGCCTTCATCAGTATACCCATTTTCAAAGTACTGTATAGTAATTTAAAAGCTAAATATTGGTAATGGCCACAAACTGTTAAGGAATTAAGGTGGCAATTTAATTCTTTTCTGGTTTTTAAAAAAAAAAAAAAAAAATTCCAGGCTATCACAAGTAACACCCAATTCGTTGTTAGTTCTCATGCACACTGTTCATGTGAAACGATTTTTTTCTGAAGTGTGTTGGTGTTCTACAAAATGGCCAATGAAATATATAAGAGAAGAGAATTTATCTATGTATAATATGCTGTATTAAAATTCATCTTTGCTATTTGGTATGGGCACAAATTAATCCCCCTCAAGGCAGTTATGAATCCAACTATTACTTTTTTTTATTTATTTTTTATTTATTTATGCACAAATTTTGTAATTTTACTCTTTAAATTTCCACATTTTCACTTTGTCCTGATCACTTCTTTCCTGTGAAAATTCAACTCCATGCATAAGAGATGGAAAATTCTAGTAAAAATTTAAAAAAATAAATTTTTTGTTCTTGTTATTTAAGGGAATTCTGTTTTCAGAATATATTTTGTTGAATATACTTATTGTTAATCTGAATTCAAATTATTTTTCTGTATTATTAATTCTCACTTCCATTTATTTATAATATAGGTCTATGCATTTTCCCAAAAGGAACTTGCAGACTATCCTCCAGAAGAAATTGTACATGATAGTACTCCTCCAAGAAAAAAAAAGAAAAAGCAACGTTTGTGGTCAATGCACTGCAGAAAAATTCAGTTGAAAAAAGACAGCTCTTCTAATCATGTATATAACTATACACCATGTGATCATCCTGGTCTACCATGCGACATGAACTGCCCGTGTGTAATGGCTCAGAATTTCTGTGAGAAGTTTTGCCATTGCAGTTCTGACTGTAAGTATCTTTTTTGTTAAATATCAAAAGTTCACTCAATATTAAAATTAAAACTATGCTTTGA
This sequence comes from Mastigoproctus giganteus, assembly GCF_048544385.1. NCBI lineage: Eukaryota > Metazoa > Arthropoda > Arachnida > Uropygi > Thelyphonidae > Mastigoproctus > Mastigoproctus giganteus. Next base: position 33,619,692 of record NC_143587.1, read on the forward strand.
GAATTAGTCTAATATAATATGAAAAGTGAGATAAGTTGTATGTTCCTCTGGTTTTGTGTAGTGTAGTGGAGTTGCTGTGTACTGAAAAAAATTGTTTTATAGCATTTATAAAACTACAGCATCAATTTAAATAGCATTGTATTTCAATTTTAATGGATGTTACTATTTTAATTTCTAGAAATAGTTAATCTCTCTCTCTCTCTCTCTCTCTGTGCGTGCGTGTGTTGAATAGAATAACAAAAAGTGGAAATAAGAAGATAGAAAATGGGGAAGTAGTCTAGTGCTGTCAACGATGGTAAATTTTAAACCTAAGCAGGGTATGGACAATAAAGCAATAAAAAAACAAAAAAAGTAAGAGTGTAGGAGATAGATTGATAAAATAAGGATGTTGCCACACAACTTACAAAACTGACCTCTCATCAGGTGTCAACAGCCAGGATTGCAAGAAAAATAGCAGAATATGTCTTCATATCTGATGTAAACCACAACAAAAGGTTAGAAAGCATAAACATAAATAAAAATCAGAATAAAATTTTGTAAACAAAATAAAAATTAAAAGGGGTTTTGTGAACTTTAGTTTCGCTATGAAGACAAAAAATTAAAACTGGACTTGATAACAGAAATTTCTAGACATATAACATATTAGTGTAATACAAGTTAAGGTAAAGAGATTTGAAAACATAGTTTAAAGCAAGTAGCCTTACAATGGACAAGAGACTTGAGTTAATACTTAAGCAAAGTTACGAGTAGCAGCTTTCAGAAAACAAAAGAAATATAGATATAAAACTAAACAAGAGTGGCACCTGGAAATAAATTTTCAACCAGAATCTAGAAATTTCTAAGAGTAAAAAACATGTTAAATGAACATAAGAATGGAAAAAACTGAAATTTCAAGTGGAATATAATGTATTTAGTCTAATGACAAATAAAGCAAACATGCATGAAAGCAGTGTTTTTTTTTTTTTTTTTTTTTTTTAAAATAGGTACTCATTCTTTGATAGCAGGAAAAATTGAAAATTAATAATATATGAAAAGTTATCAGGAAATGAACCTGATAATTGTTACTTCAGTAGTAGTGTTTTTGGAATAAGAACAACAAATTAAGTATATTAACACACAGTTTATTTAGCATAAATTTATTATACAAGTATATAAGAAATAAGTAATAAATAAAAAATAATAAATAAAAATTATTAATAAATAATAAATAAAAAATAATAAATAAAAATAATTTCATAATGAAGTTTTATAGAATATTCCAAATTTTTATTAAGTTCTCATCCACACTATGCAGACTTCTTTTCTTACTGTTTGTGTCTGTTGCTAAATGACATTTCAGAAGCAGCCACAAATCAACATATTTTGCTGGATCGAAGCATATCAGCAGTGGGCCTAGAATTTTAAGAAATAATAGTAAAGAAACTGTTTTTGTCATCAACAAAACTCTGGTTGGACTGACAGTCAGATTCATTTGTGAAAATTCTCATTCACAATTACTTGATGAAATTGGTATCATACTCAGACCGTTCATCAAATGCATACTCAGACCGTTCATCAAATGCATACTCAGACCGTTCATCAAATGCTTCAGTTCTTCCAAAACCATCTTTTCAATTAGATATTCCCGAAATCCATGAATTGTATCTCTTTCATTTAACTGAAACCTAATTGACAATTTTCTATGTTCATTCTTAGCGAGAATGAATAACTTCATTCTCACCAAATGTCACTTGAGAGTTAATATCTTTGGGCCAATGTTTACTATCAAGTACTTGGGCCAACGCTCCCAAATCGGCATTTTTACTATCAAGCACAGTGTTCTCCCCAGAAAATTTTGCCAGCTAGGTGGCATAATTGAAGTAGCCCAGTGGGGAAGTGTGATACTTCACAATATTATAAAATTTTCTGTTATTTGTAAATATTATTAAGCGATCCAGAGCAAAAATTAATTGCATAATTTAACATTATATGCTCCTGCCGCATTGACCTCGATTGCAGAGTATGTTCGAATTAATATTGATTGAGATCAGTGAGCAGTACCATACGGTACCACAAGAATCGCTTAAATTTTAGCCGGGCGGTGCGCCCATTCAATAGGTCCTGGGGAGATTATTTAGCCTGCTTTCTACTGATTGTTTCAAAGTTCTGTAGAAAGCGTCTGGATATCGATTGGAGAATAATTTCTGTAATCTGTCCCACGAAGTGAAACTACTTGAAATCATAGATTTTAGACAGAAATGTTGCCAGCTTTGGCAGCATTTCTGTAATACTGTCCTTGAACTGTTTGTCTTTTGTGAAAACGTTGTGCAACAATTTCTATTTTTTTATTCGGCCTGTACAAATTTATATCATGTTCCTGCAAGTCCAAGCTCAAGTCTGATAATTAATGAAGAGCATCACACATTAAACCTAAGTCTAGTATAAAGTTTTTAGTTGTAATTTTCTTCTCTAGTCCTTCATATGTACATCTTTCTTTTTGGTCCTGCATCAGATCATTCTTTGCTTCTTGAAAATGATTAACTAATGCCTCATAGTTATTCCAAAGACCCAAAACAGACTGAAAACTCTATGCCACCCATCATGTTTATATTAATGATATTGATGATGGTATATCAGGTTTAATGTCCAAGTTTGCAGATGATACGAAGGTCAGCAGGGTTGTTAATGACACTAATGACAGTTCATTGCTGCAACAGGATCTAGAAAAGTTGAGCAGATGGGCTGAGAGGTGGCAACTGAAGTTTAACATTGACAAATGTAAAGTACTGCATATGGGAAGGAGTAACCCCAGAGTAACGTATCAACTGTGTGGTACTATACTGACAGTGGTAGAGAGTGAAAAGGACCTGGGGGTAATTGTGCAGGCAGATATGAAGTTTTCTGAGCAGTGCAGATGGTCTGCAAGAGTAGCTCATGGTGTCTTGTCAATGATATACAGGAATTTTTCTAGCAGGGATAAGGAGGTGATTATCCCCTTGTATAAGGCAATGGTCAGGCCACACCTTGAGTACTGTATACAGGTCTGGAGGCCTCATTTTAAAAAGGATGTAGAGCTGTTGGAATGAGTATAGAGAAGGGCAACAAGATTTGTGAATGGAACAAAGGGTTGCTTTTATGAAGAAAGGCTTAAGTTTTGCAAATTACAGTGTCTTGAGACCAGGCACCTGCAAGGTGATCTGATTGAGGTGTATAAAGCCTTGAATGGTTTGAACATGCTCAATGCTGATGGGATTCTTCTTCCTCTTGCTCAGAATAATTGCCTGAGAGGGCATAAATTCAAATTGAGGAAAGACAGTTGTCAGATAGATGTGTGGAAGTTCGCCTTTAGCCAGTAGGTGGTTGATTGCTGGAACAAACTTCCATCCATTGTTGTAGAAGTTGATAGCTTAAATAGATTCAAGGCAGAACTAGACAAACATTTGGAGTGAGGAGATGGGCGAAATGAGAAGGGTGTGTTTTTTTTTTTTTTTTTTTTATTTGGCTGATACTATATAAGCTTGATTTCTTGCATCATGTGCCTTTGCTAATGCTAAACTATTTAATGTAGAAGCCTAGATTAAAAAAATGTGAAATAAAGTGATAATGTGAGATGTAAGCAGATATAATATGGGACAAATTAGATTTTAGAAAGACAAAATACAGAAGTACTATGTATCTGAAAACTTTTTTTTGTAACAAATAAGCCAAAAGTTACAAATTAAGCCAAATGTGGGTAATTTAAACTGGTGCCTGGCACTAACACCAAAGCCCAAAAGTGTGTGAAATTTCACAGTGAGATACACAATGCCAACCATAAAAAAAAAATAAATAAATAAAAAAATTTAAAAAAAGCAGAAATCTAGTTAGTTAATGGATTTTGAAGACTACTTCCCTATTTTTCTAACTTCTTATTTCCACTTTCTTTTTATTCCATTCAACACACACATGTGCATATATAGATAAAATATATATAACTAATAATTTCATTCAATACGAATGAAATTATTAGTTTATTGATCCTCCAGAACACAGAAGGTTTATTATTTAGTGATAAACTTTTAAGTGCTAATGAAGTTATATGATATGATTGAATGGCACAAGATGCCAGATATGATATGATATTTAATATATAATAATTTTATACTTAAAATACGTGAATTTTAATGTAACTTCACATTAGTAAGAGTAACTTAGGAGTTCCACAATAGGTGAAATAATTATGAACTATTGAATTTAATTTTAATACTTTTAATTTTTTAGTTTATCCTATTTTGTGCTCATTACTTCATAGGTATGTTAGCGTACACAAGTAAAGTGTCTGTTGTCTTCACCATGTCTGTCTGTCCCTCCACATGTAATTACTTGATTTCTAGTTGATGGATTGTCATAATTTTATATTTGGTTCTTTTAGAAAAATCTGATGGGCTATCACAAATGTCATTAAAATAAAACTAGTAGAAATCCAGTTTTGAAGTGAAACTTCTTTAGGTTTGCCCCAGCAGTTTTCTCATGGGAGTAACTTGCTTCCATGGATTGACAAAAATCACCACAACAATGCAACACGAAATGATTCATCGCCCCCACCATTGTACCACTCCGTACCAGGCACAAGTGACGTGGTGCCATACATAGCAGTGATGCATAATGTAGTCAGTACCCCTACAGCGTGGCCATGGTGTAACTCACACATGTTACACTGAGATATAGCAATTTATGTTTTAAATCGCTATATCTCAGCTTCTTCTGATTTTAAAAATAAAAAAATATATATTTCTTTCATCATTCTCTACCGTATTTCATAAAAAATTTTGACGGAAAAAAATTTATAATTCAACATGCTGAAGGCTAATAGTGAGTGTTGTAAGGCGTATAGAGCACGTATATGTGTAATGCAACCACCTCCATTGAGTACAAAATCTGTAAAAATAAACTTTGTAATAAACTTGTAAAACAATTGTAAAATATTAAACCACTGTAACATTGAAATAATAAATGTTTCAAAGGATTCTAAAGAAGTTTCACTTAACTTCCGCTATGCATGCTCGGCACACACACAATTTTTTTATTTCTTTGCCTGACCCTCTATATGCATGTAATAATGGTGGATGAATTTTCGTGAAATTTTATATTTGGCTCTTTTAGAATGATTTTTTGAGCCTTTCCAAATTTGATTAAAATCAGGCCAATAGAAATATGGCAATTATTTCTTTTTTTCATACTTGTCACATAGGCTATCCATATACTGTTTATTCTAGCTAAAATACTGTTGTTGTGAAGTTGATTAGAGTATTTTGGTGTGTAATGTTACAATACATTAAATTGAAATAAATGGTTTGGAACCTTATAAAAGTGTTCTTTTATAAGGTTCCAATAAAAGTGTTCTTCCATTTTCCAAACTCTCTCTCTCTCTCTCTCTCTCTCTCTCTCTCTCTCTTAGAGCCTACTGCCTCTTTAAAAAGATAGGGAATCTTGTCAAAAACACTACAAAAAGTGCTTATTGCATGTAAATTTTCAGTTGATTTTGTATAGCATTTAGTAAATAACGTTTTAAAAAGCAAATCCATTAAATTTTTTCTAATTTTGTATGTAACATTATAATACATTAAATTTAAATAAATCGTTTTGAACTTTATGGATCTAATTCTAATCTGTTTGTGCTTCCTAGATCTAATCATTGTATGGCAGATAACTATATTGGTATATTGGAAAAAAATGTATATTTTTCCAATACATGCTGCTCACAATTAGGATATTAGGTGCAAAATATCACTGCTTATATGGAGTGAAGTGTTATTCTTAAAATCTTAAATTCCCACATATGTCTTTCACTCAACACATCCCATTCTAATTACTTATAAACTTGTGTTATTAAATTAATAGAAATTATGTTTGCATTTCTTTAGGAAAGCAAACATTTGATGTTGCAAGTTTTTTAATATTTGAGGTATTTTAACTTGCAAATAGACTGGTAGTGGTTCACAAATTGCTGCCTGCTGTCAGTAACTTGTACATCTGTAATACATGGTGTATAGTAGAGTTTGGATCAGTAGGATATTTTTATATCCTAGATCTAAAATACCACTTCCATTTCTAGCTAAAATGGGGGAAAAAAACCATGATTTTTTACTAATATCCATACATCATCATCATCATCAACATCAGCCATTTTCAATCCACTGCAGGATGAAGGCCTCTCCAGCAACTTTCCAGTTCCTTCTGTTTTGAGCACTGGCCATCCATTTACTACTCAAAAACTCATGAATTTCATCTATCCATCTCCGCCTTTGTCTTCCAGGTTTTCTTCTAGCTCCTCTTGGGTACCATTCTGTTATTTTCTTAGTCCATCTGTCATCATGTAGCCGACCGGGCTAGCCGAGTGGGTAAAGTACCTGCCCGGCAATCCAAAGGTCGCGGGTTCGATTCCCGCCTCGGGCTTGGATCAAAGTACTGCAAAAACCTTGGGAGGTGCAATATGGCCACGAAGCCGATGTGCCAACAACTACCAAATCAAAAAAAAAAAAATCATCATGTCTTCGAGCTATGTGTCCTGCCCAAGACCATTTTAGTTCTTTAGTTTTGATAAGAATGTCCTTTACTTGAGTTTGCTGCCTAATCCATGTGTTTCTCTTCTTATCTAACAGTCTGATTCCCAATATGATTCGTTCCATTCTTCACTGTGTAGTTCTCAGCTTCTCTTCCATTCTTTTGGTGAGTGCCCAAGTTTCACTTCCATAAGTCATGGTGGGGAGTATACATTGATTCATTATTTTTTCAATATCCATACAACGAATTTTTTCAATATCCATACAACTAATTCTTAAATACTAATTCTTATATAATCAGAACTTCTCTACATCCTTAACTTTTTGTATTAGTATGTGTTCTTTTTATTTGGCTCATAGGTCAACAAAGATTTCCTGGATGTCGATGCAAAGCACAGTGTAATACCAAACAGTGCCCTTGTTACCTTGCAGTGCGAGAATGTGATCCTGATTTATGTCAGACTTGTGGTTCAGGTGTGTACATGTTTGTTATACCCATATTTTTAAAGTATTGACAAATAATATTGTGTTGCTCTGAAAGTATATACATTTGATAGGTTAACCCTCCAGCCAGCAGTAGAGCCCACTCCCATTCAATATTTAAATCCTTTAATGCTTTTAAAGATTAAATAAAGCAGTTTTTATTTTTAAATAGCTTAATACACTTAATTTCCTAAAATTGAAAGAGCTTACTTTTATCATTTAGAATGTCAGTGGTGTTTAAGGATTTCCCCTTTGGCTGGGAGGAGGATTGCATTGTACCAGTATGCCACACACATTTTACACCACTGGTTATACCACTTTATTACTTATAGTTTTGATTGGGATGTATATATATATATATTAGACTTGAAAGGGAAAAACTTTCAGACAACTTAATGGTTAAATACAATTGAAGATAACTTTATATACAATGGAGCTTGTTTGTTTGTTTGTTTGTTACTTGGTTTTTAGGAGCATTAGCAACTAAGACCATATTGCTCCGGGATATGCAGTGGTCATTCCCTGACCTTTCCGCATCCTCCGCATTTGGTGGTGATGGGTTCGAACCCCAGTCTAATCAAGAAGCGTGTGCTATGCACTGCTGCTCCTTCCCACGTGGCTACAGAGGCGCTGTACAATGGAGCATCTTTATAGCTAAAAATGTTAGTGTATTGCTCCCTCCTTTTATTTCTATCCAAGTAGCTAACTTATCAGCCACCTAAGCAGTTAGTTGCCAACATTTTGATTTTGCAGTTTGTCTGTGATGATATGTGATGATAGCCAAGACTACCATGTAGAGCTCTAAAATGCTGATGGAGCTGAAATCTTGCATAGGTGTGGCAAATTTCAATAAAATCCGATCACTCTGTGACCAAATATTGTGCTTCAACCTTCATCCTGGTATGATTATTAGTAATCCTTTGTATTTCTTCCCTCCCCCACCTCCAGTGTGCAAGGTCTATAATAGAGTGTGGCGAAAAAAGCTTTAGGTCCGCTTTAGGTGTGTAGAGAAAATTTTTTTTTTTTTTTTTTTTTTTGTTAGTTGTTGGCGCATCAGCTTCTATGGCCATATTGCACCTCCCAAAGTTTTTGTATTTTACTGTGATCCAAGCCTGAGGCGGGAATCAAACCCGCGACCTTTGGGTTGCCAGGCAGGCACTTTACCTACCTGGCTAGCCCGGTCGGCCGTAGAGAAAAGTGTCCACCTTGCAGAGGTTAGTTATTATGGGTTTAGTAATTCAGAAAATGAAGTTCACTATAATTTGCTTACTGTTTTTTTTATTATTATTATTATATTGATTATCATTTCACATATTTGTATTTCACTTAACTTGTAGTAAAAATACATATAAATAGCTTTGTTTTGAGTATTTCATTTTGGCCATTTCATATTCATTATGGATAACTATCTCACTTACTAGTTCATATTCATTGTTTTTGCTCACATAGGATTTTTTTAATGTTGCTGCAAAAAACAAGAAATTTCATTACATTCAGCATAATGCACTGTAAAATTTCAACCAGTATTCCAGGAGAGAAAGAGGAGAAACCTGCCAATACAAACTTCAATAAAACTTTCTTATGTTGTCGTAGCTATTTAAATGATCATCATTTCTCACTGCCAAATGAAAGTAATAGGCACAGGAAAATTGTTGACCCTCAGTCAGAAAGCTGGACACTGGTGTTGCAAAAGCAGTTATGAAAGTAATGGCAGCATTATATAGCATTTTTATTGGTTATATTTGTGGACATAGGCTACTGGTCAAAATTACTTATGCAGTCTGTTTATAAAGTGTTAACTTGTATACTTTTTTTTTGTATGATCTTACCACATACTGAATCCTCTGGCACCTCCGTAGCCAGGTGGGCAGGAGCAGCAGTGCATAGCATCCGCTTCTTGATTAGACCGGGGTTCGAGCCCGTGACCACCAAATACGGAGAATGCGGAAAGGTCAGGGAATGACCACCGCATATCCCCAGAGCAATATGGCCTTGGTTGTTAATGCTCCTAAAAACCAAATAACAAACAACAACAACTGAGTCCTCTATACAGACTTGCTACAGTACTGTTCTTATATTCTGGCAGCAGAATCTCTCTCAGTGTGGCAATTTTATTGCCAGTGAAACTGCATTGTACAGTACAGATAAGCTTGTAAACTTTCCTAGCCAGCAGTGATGAGTGTATTAATGGCATATTGTGCCATACACTTTGTGAGTAAGCTATGGCCATCACAAGTCTAATTAGTACCATAACTGAAATGACCTTGACTTTCACATTGCCTTCAATGCAAACCTCATTGACCTATGAAAACATGCATGAGTGCCAGTTATCCTTGAAAGTATCCAGTCCAGGGAGGTTAAAAATCTGAAAAGGATACCTATTTTTATTTATTTTTTTAATTTATTGGTCCCATCCAGTTTCCTAGCATCCTTGCCATCTATTTACAATACTGCACAGCAGGTAATTACAGACTTACAGCCACTAATTAAAACTCGTTCCATTATAAGACATTGAGGTTCTGCAGTTGTGGAAGTGGATGGGTTCAATAAATTCAAGGGAGAACTAGACAAATTCTTGGAGGGCACGAATGGGTGAACTGTGTTTTTTTTTTTTTTGGCTGAGGCCATACAAGCTTGCTTTCTTACATCATTTGCCATTACTACTACCACTACTACTAGTTCATGTTCCCACTCCATTATAATACTTTGAAATCTTGCAGTTCATGTAATATAAAAAGTCCCTGCCATGAAAAATAGCTAGTGAGAAATTGCAGTTCATGCAATCTTAATGCAATGTCCAGTCTGTGAAAAATCTTTTTAATAAATGAAATATAATCCAGGAAGCTGAATTCCATACTGTAGAAATATTCTCATCGACAAATTGCAGTTAGAAGGAGAACACACAGATCTGCAAGTGCATCATCTTCATAATTATTGAAATATGCTTAGACATTGATGTTTCTGATGGCTTTGTTGAATATACAGACTTGAAAGACCAATCAGCAATGAAATGTACACCCTGAAGCCCCTGTTCTCGTCGAATAATCTGACATGAAAGACCACTAAGTGATGAAATGTGGGTTATCTAGGGATGAATGATGAACTAGCCTGAATCATTAGTGATTATCTACCAGCTGCCAAAGCTCGTGCCTGCAGTACAAGGAACCACTTTGCAGTAATCGAAAGATCACCAAGTGAAGCAGCTCACCTGAGGATATTGTATTGTAGGAATTGTTCACTCCCTGGAATTTTAATTTCAATATGATGTAGCTGAAAGATTATTCAAGAAAACGTTATAGGAGCTTTTCACTGCATGGTGGAAACTGTTTTCAATATTATGTTGCATGGATCATGTTTTGGGGATGAAATATTCACCTCCTACTGAAGAGGATGTGAGTTTTACACAAGTGTCACCTGTGGTTAAATCACTTCTTCTGTTTTGCTTGCCGCAGCTGAAAGAAGAATTCTACATGTTTGCCCTTCAGTCACAAAAAAACTGGAACGTGTTATGAAAATATCCAGTGCAGCACACAGAAATGCAGGGGTCATCTTATTCCATGCTGCTCTCACACACGAAATGCTATTTTGCTGTGAGTGGTAGCTACATTTGTGTATTTTCACAGGGTGAGCTACCCACCATTAATTGAAGTGTTTGCATTTGTATTATGAAGTGTCCATTTTGGAGAATTGTATTACCATGTAATTTCTAATATTTCTAGTCAGGATCCAAGCCTGAGTACCCACAATGAGAGGATCTCTTTTAGAGAGAGAGAGATGTCCATTTAGGGTTTCACTGTACTATAGATGTTTATTATACTGAAGGTGACACCTAATTGCAAAGATTAGAATTCAGTTAAAATTATCTATATCACTAATGTACTTAAAAAATGAAATAATAGATTAAATTAACATTTATTAAGTGAATGTAACAAAAATATGCTTAAAACATCATTTTTTGTTTGTTTGTTTGTTCATTCATTCATTAATTACTAGTTACCAGTGCTTATGATAATATCCATGTTGGAATAAAGGAAGAATTTTTCATAACAATCAATAGATTATTAGCACCCAGTTAACAATGGGCCATGTATATTATTTGACAGTGTATAAATTTGATCATGCAATATGTGTACTGGCAACAATGTACATTACCCTAGGACCATAAAGAAAAAAGGGAGAAAATAAATAAAGAAAAATTTTTAAAATAATAGTAAGCTATACGTCAGTGGTTGCAAATCAGAAGTGTTTCTAAAGCATGTTGCAAAATAACACAAATAAGAGAGTCAACAGAGAGGCAAGCCAAGTATTTAGTATTGCCATTAGCCATATAGTGCAAGGCAGCCACAGACTTTTGTTACACTGGCCAAATAAAAAGTAGATAAGAAAATGCAAATTATGCATTTCTCTCCTCACATAAGTAATCCAGTTATCCTTTGAATTTTTTCAAGCTGTCAACCTCACTTACTTGCATAGCAGTTTGTTCCAGTAATTGTTCCAATGAATAATAAAAATAGAGCAAGCTTATCTGCGAAAAGATCTAAACCTCCCAAGGACTTCCTAATTCATTTCACGAATATACGTGGTCTCAATTCCAATCTCAACGATGTCCATTTCCACTTGCAGTCTTCCAAACCCCATGTACTTTTTCTGACTGAATCTCAGTTATCAGTTGATTCAACTACTGCCCATCTCAGATGTCCAAATTATTTGCTGTATGATTCCTTTCGCCTCAAAGGTGGTACTTGTGCATATGTCCGTTCTGATATTCCCTGTCAGAGACTTGGCAATTTGGAATCTCCTCTCTTTGATCTTCTCTGGCTTAAAATCTCTCTACCTCATTGTGTAAAATTCATCTGTTGTCTCTACCTTTCTCCCAACTCCACTAATCACTTGGAGCTCTTTGACTTCCTCTCTTTGCAACTTGACTTTCTCCAGTCCAACTTTCCTAACAGTGAGGTAATTTTCCTTGGTGATTTTAATTCACAACTCCAGCTGGCTTCCGTTTTCTAGTCACACCGACCCAGCAGGTCGAGATGCTGAGGCTTTTGCAATTACTAATGACCTAGCACAGATTGTTCATTTACCTACAAGAATACTGGACAATCCTAATCATACAGCCAATACGCTTGATCTTTTTCTCACAAACAACCCTTCTAAGTACAAGGTTGAAGTGAGAGGTCCTTTAGGCACTTCAGATCACAACTTGGTGATTGTCTCTTCTCCAATGGAACCTTTATCTCATGGCTATTCCCAACCTCGTATTGTTTGGCATTACAAGAATGCAAAATGGGATGACCTGCGAGACTTCATTTCTTCTTTTCCTTGGTCTGATTACTGTTTCAAAACTTCTGATGTCAACGTTTGCTCAGATCGTGTCAGTGAAATTATTCTTGCAGGAATGGAATCCTTTATCCCACACTCCACTTTAAAATCTCGTCCTTTATCTAAACCTTGGTTTTCCAATAAATGTGCTAAGGCTGTTCAAGAGAAGAATGTTGCATATCGTAATTGGCTTGTTTCTAATTCTTCAGTTTCATTTTCTGCCTACACCAAAGCTCGCAACAATTGTAAAGCAGTTATTAATCAGTCCAAACTAGAGTTTGAACAGGCTAAGAGTAGAAAACTTGCTTCTTGCCCTAATGGTAGCTGAGCATTCTGGTCTCTTGCCAAAGCTATTGGCCGCAACTTTTGCCCATCTCTGCTCCCACCTCTGTCCAAACCAGATGGTTCTGTTGTCACTTCAGCCAAGGATAAAGCTGACTTGCTAGCATCCCATTTTTCTTCCAGCTCATGTATTAATGATCTTGGTAAAACACCTCCCACCATTCCTAACATGCTCCATTCAATGCCTCCTGTGGTCTTCCGTCAAAAGGATATCAGAAGGATTTTGATGAATCTTGATGCTAAGAAAGCTCCAGGTCCTGATGGTATTTCTCCACTTGTTCTCAAAACCTGTGCTCCTGAACTTACTCCTATTCTTTGCCGCCTTTTTTCACTTTCTTATTCCAAAGGTGTTTTTCCTTCTGCTTGGAAATTTTCTCATATCCAGCCAGTTCCTAAAAAGGGTGACAATCCCTCCCATCCAATTATCGTCCCATTGCAATTACTTCTACTCTTTCTAAAGTAATGGAGAAATCAATTAACCGCCAACTCTTAAACTACCTAGAAACCTTCCATCTGATCAACGATCGCCAGTATGGATTCCGTCAGTGTCGATCCACTGGTGATATTCTGGCTTATGTTACCCATTTATGGACTAATTCAATGGAAAAGTTCGGTGAAACACAAGTAGTTGCTCTTGACATCTCAAAGGCTTTTGATCGTGTTTGGCATAAAGGTCTTCTAAACAAGCTTCCATCTTATGGTTTGCCAACTGTTTTTAGTAATTGGTTATCCAGTTTTCTCTCTGATCGCTCACTGAGGGTGATGGTAGATGGCTCTCTGTCTTCTAACTTCTCCACTAATGCTGGTGTCCTCCAAAGTTCAGTTCTTTCCCCCACTCTTTTCCTCTTGTATATCAATGACCTTCTTCCATTGACTGGAAATCCTATCCATAGTTTTGCCGATGATAGCACATTGCATTCAACTTTCCATATTGAAACTCATTTATGTTACCCATTTATGGACTAATTCAATGGAAAAGTTCGGTGAAACACAAGTAGTTGCTCTTGACATCTCAAAGGCTTTTGATCATGTTTGGCATAAAGGTCTTCTAAACAAGCTTCCATCTTATGGTTTGCCAACTGTTTTTAGTAATTGGTTATCCAGTTTTCTCTCTGATCGCTCACTGAGGGTGATGGTAGATGGCTCTCTGTCTTCTAACTTCTCCACTAATGCTAGTGTCCCCCAAAGTTCAGTTCTTTCCCCCACTCTTTTCTTCTTGTATATCAATGACCTTCTTCCATTGACTGGAAATCGTATCCATAGTTTTGCCGATGATAGCACATTGCATTCAACTTTCCATATTGAAAAACCTTGTCCAGCTCAATCAGCTTCAAGTTCTCGAAAATCTGCTGCCAATTCCTTAAATGTCGATCTTCAGGTAATTCTCCAGTGGGGCAAAGACAACTTAGTTGATTTCAACCCTTCTAAAACTCAATCTTGTCTTATATCTCGCAAAAAGGATTCTTCTGCTCCTATGCTTATCTTTAGTGACACTCCGATTTCTAGGCAAAATAATATCTCTCTTTTGGGGATTACCCTGACTTCTAATCTCTCTTGGCACAAGCACATTACAAATATTGCTTCCTCTGCATCTAAAAAACTTGGTTTTCTCTTTCGCTCTCGGCGTTACTTTTCTTCCAAACAGCTGCTCACTCTGTATAAATCGCAAATCTGCCCTGCCATGGAATATTGTTCCCACATCTGGGGTGGTGCCCCCAAAACCTCTCTCAGGCTTCTTGATTCCATTCAGAAGAGTGCAGTTAGGTTAATTAATGATTCATCTCTAACAGAGTCTCTCCACTCGCTTTCTCATAGACGCACTGTTTCTGCTGCATGCCTCTTTTACAGATACTTCCATGGTCACTGTTCTTCTGAATTGGCTTCTATAATTCCTGCTCTCTCTTTCAAAACAGTCCGAACACGTGCTGCCACCAGCCAACATCCATTTACTGTCCAACTTCAAACCCACAGAACCAACTTTTCATCTTCCTCATTTATTCATTCAACTGCCGTTTTCTGGAACAACCTTCCTTCATACGTATTTCCTGAAAATTACAATCTACAGAAGTTCAAGTCCAATATCAACAAATATCTTCTTTCGTCTTCTCAACCTCCAACCCAACACAGTACTAAGTACTATAGGTTCTAATACCTCTCGTGTTTGGGGTTCTCATAAAAAAAAAAAAAAAAATGACCTCCTGGCTAAAAGAAAATTTTCTACAATCTAGTCTAAACCTCTTCCCTTGTAATATGAATTTATGGCTCCAGGTTTTAGAATTCTCTATAACAGTAAAAAATTCCACCTTCATACATTTTACTAACCCCTCTCAGACCCCTATAAATTTCAATCAGATCCCCTTTAAGGTGCCTAGTTGCTAACCTCTGTAATCCACATAATCAAAGTCTTTCCTCTTACAGTAACCCTTTTGTCAATCTTCCAATCTTACTGTGTGAATTGTGCCTGCCTTTGTACCGTTTAAAGTAGCTCAATGTCTTTTTTTTTTTAGATGAGGTCTCCATACCTGGACACAGTATTCTAAATATGGCCTTACAATTGCCTTATGCAGTGAAATGGTGACCTCCCTACCTCTACAGGATATTGTTCTGTAAATCACTGATAGGTCACCATGAACTTTCCTGGTTAACTGTTTATGCTGCTTAGAAAACTTCATATCTGCCTGTATTTTAATTCCCAGATCCCTACTTCCTCTACTGTCTTTACTTTATCCCCCACAAGTGTGTAGCAGCACCTCCGTAGCCAGGTGGGCAGGAGCAGCAGTGAGTAGCACACGCTTCTTGATTAGACCGAGGTTCGAGCACGTGACCACCAAACACGGAGGATGCAGAAAGGTCAGGGAAGGACGACCGCATATCCCTGGAGCAATATGGCCTTAGTTGCTAATGCTCCTAAAAAACGAAACAACAACAACAAGTGTGTAGCAGTTATTTTGGGGTTGCTGCTTTAAATATATATGCCACATTTCTGACTATTCTGGAAGCCTATTCAAGTCATCCTGAAGGAGTACTGCTTGGCACTGATCATTAACAACAATCCTTACATTGCCTGCAAATTTTGACATTGTGCCCTTTATCTCTTTGTCAATGTCGTTCATGAAAATCAGAAACAACAGTAGTCCAAGAACTGATCCTTGGAGCACCACATATCTGATGTTATACCAATCTGAAGAATATAGCTTAACATAAAAGGATGCCTGGAGTGGAGAATCTACCTAATTATATTAAGAGTGGCAGCAAAGGAGGTAAGCAAACCCTTAGCCCTTATGAGAGCACCTTTGAATTCAGGGGAGATTTCTATGTACAGGAGATGTGTGAATGTATCCTCAATTCACAAAGAGGAGATCTAAAGGTGGCAAGAGTAATTACAGACCTGTTAGCTTAACTTCTGTTCCCAGGAATATAATGGAGTCTCTGGTTATAGAAGTAATGCCCGACCATCTAGACAGGAATGCAATTATACTGCAGTCGATATGGATTTGTTAAGGGGAGATCTTGTCTGACCAATCTGATTGGATAACGAAGGCACTGGATGCAAACAATAATTTTGAATCATATACTTGGATTTCAGGAAACTTTTGATACCGTTGCACATAAAACACTGCTGTACAAATTGAAACCATGTGACATTAAGGGAAAGCTACTGCTCTGGATAAAGGGTTAGTTGAGTTGGAGAAGACAGAGTGGTTATTAATAGACACTGCTCTGGACTAATGTTATTAGTGGAGTCACCTAGGCTTCAGGACTGGACCTGTTGTTGTTTTCAATATTTATTAATGATGTTGATGAAGGTATATCGGGCATGATATTTAAGTTTGCAGGTGATAGAAAGGTTGGCAGGATCATTAATAACAGTAATCAGGGTAAGCTACTGCAACAGGATCTATAAAAATTAGGCAGATGGGCTGAGAAAGGACAGTTGAAGTTTAACATTGACAAATGCAAGGTTACTGCATATGGGTATCATACCAACTGTATCATTTTCCACTACGCTCAGTATAGTGGAAAATGAAAAAATCCTTGGGGTAATTGTGCAGTCAGATATGTAGTTCTTTGAGCAATGCAGACAGGCTGCCAGGACAGCTCATGAGGTTTTGTTTATGATATACAGGAACATTGCTAGGAGGGATAAGGAGGTGATTATCCCATTGTATAAAGCAATGGTTAGGCTTCATCTTGAGTACTTTATACATGTTTGGAGGCCTCATTTTAGAAAGGATGCAGATCTGATGGAGTGGGTGCGTAGAAGGGTAACGAGATTGGTGATGGGAATGAAATGGTGGTCTTACCAAGGCAGGCTTGAGTTCTGAAAATTGCAACATGTGGAGACTAGGCACCTGTGTGGTGATTTGATTGAGGTGTTTTAAGGCTTTGGATAAATTGAGCAAGCTCAATGCTGATGGCAGTCTTAATGATTCCAACCATAGACTATGGCAGACTACTGTTGATTCCAACAGTACTCTGCCGACATTTGAACTCCATTTTCTCTGGTATCTTTTAAGAAATATCTTGGTGAAACCTTTCACTGTGTTCATCGGAGACTGCTCCCAAGTTTTCAGGAAAAAGATCTAAATGGGATTAAAGAAAATGAAGCTTTAATGAAATGTTACATCCCAACTCTTTGTATGCTAAAATTAGCTCATTCACAATTGCACTGCAAGTTTGTGATTTCTCATTGCCTAAAAAATTACTGCAGATGTTTTTGAATACCTTCCAGGCTCTTATTTCTATAGCATTTAATTTTTTTGTGAATTCCTAACCTTGGAATAGCAATTTGATTTCAGGACTCACAAAAATTCCCTCTTTTATCTTAGCCTCACTGATTGGAGGAAACTTTTGCCGCAAACAGGAAACTCCTCTTTTTTTTCCATCGCTTTCAGAAATATTTTTATCAAACCTAGCTTGATGAGCAGTGGAAGTAAATAGATTTTTGACTTATACACCAAAGGAGGATGTGCTACATTTTTCTGGCCTGGTGTAGTTCCTGAAAAGTCAGCCATTTTTTTAACAATGTAGTGGCAATCCTTCACTGGGCTGTCCCACTCACATAAAAAGCAGCAGTATTTAGTGTATCCACCTTGCAACCCAGTCAACAAAGCTACCACTTTTAGTTCAGCACAGATATTCCATTTGTATTCTTGATATATTTTTCGCAAAAGAGCCTTTAGGTTCTCATATATTCCCTTCGTGTGAACAGCCTGGGCCAGCGGTATAAGTGACTGCTTATTTCCATTATGGAGTAAAACTGCTTTCAAACTGACCTTGGATGAATCAATGAAAAGCTTCCACTGCTCGGGGATGTACTCCAGATATAACTCTTTCATTAATTCCTGGACTGTTACAAAAAACCAAAGTACCATCCATGGAGTAATAGGTCGCTGTGTTAGATTTAGGGCTCACAATACCAGTCAAAATCTTAATACCGGTATTTCGGTATTTTTAATTTATAAAACTGGGGTACCTGTTTTCCAATAAATATTAATACCGGTATTCCAAAAGAAACATTTTTTACAATAAATTTTGATGAAAATTAGGTGCAATAAATTAAGGAAAAAACAAGTAATTACTTGAATTCACATTTTAAATCAAACTTTTATTACAATAATAAATATTCTAGCAAAAATTATTAAACATACAGTTATTCTAAAAACATAAAAATAAGCATCTACACTACCTGTCCGAATAAAGTGAGCTCTTAAGAAACTCAATAGTGTTATCATTTAAACTGGATCTAATTTTGGTACATATTTAATTAGCGGCAGAAAACGTCCTTTTGGATTCTGTGCTGGTTGGTGCTTTGTACTGAGATAGTCGTAGACGAGTTTCAGTTTACCCCCCCCCCATTCCCTAATCTTCAAAAAATCTTATTTCCTCCCCCCTTATTCCCTCATCTTCAAAAAATCTTATTTCCTTTTTATCAAAAATAAAAAAATTTCCTTTTTGACTTTTTATGGCACTATACCCATATTAACGAAAGAAAGGGACCGACATTTAAGCTTGGTGAGGAAACCAAATCTAAGTTGTGGTGGGGTGGGGGTTATTTATTTTTTTTTATTATTAATTTTTATTTCTCTGTACCTCAGTATTGCCGTCAGTGGCCATTGTTATGATTTTCGTACAGCAGCTCCCCTCAAGCACTAAGCCTCACAAGCTACCTGACTGCGTTAAAAATGAGAATTTCCAGGAGCTGAGGGATATTCCCTAACCCCCCCCACACACACACACGAGTATATATATTATATATCATATATATATTATATATGAGCTGTCAGTTTCTCAAGAGCAATGACACAAATATAAAACAAAAGTCGTTTATCATACAAATCTACTTACAATACATAACTGGTGTTCATTTACATAAAATTTCTCTTAATTAACAATCTCAACTCTCTCTACAGCTTAAAACACTAAACTAATTCAATCTTAATCACTTCCTCATATTTCTCTTAATCACCAATATCAATTCTCTTCACAATAGCAATCCATAAGTTGCTAACTTAATGCTAACAATTCCATGTAATCTCTCTTAATTTAGCAATATCAATTTTCCTTACAACTTCAACCAATAAACCAACTCAATACTAAACATTTCCTTATTTCTCATTTCTTCAACTTCAGCTTTACTCTAAAATAATCTCCCATTTTATCTAAGTACCATTTCCAAAACAACACAGTTCAGAGGACTTACCTTCCTTCTCTTTCACGGTGGGATTCCTTTGTGAAGGTTCCTTCCATGGAGTGCAGTGATGCCTCTCTCTCTCTCTTCTTAGTTGAACTTTGTCTCTCTACTGTATAGCTCTTCCAGTACTATCTTATTTTGGGATTTCAAGAACAGTTCTCTGTTAATACTGAAAGAAATTACCACAGCAGTAGTAAAAGCCAGGGCACTAGCTGACTGGCTTGTTATTCAGCTTCCGGATTAACTTCTAGCACAGGAACATGCCCGGCAGAACCCTTCACTATATAGCTGGACCCGAACTGAACCCAGAACTACCACTGGAAGTCTGCAACCCTCTTTTGTTGTGAGCACCTTATTTATTTCCTTCTCATTTATTTATTGAATTGATTGCAAGTTACAATCGTCCCTTGTACTACTTTTTTATATGCAAGCTTATGTGCAAACCCCAGAGGAGTTTGCACGCATTTACGTATCTCCCCCTATCTAATTTAAACCTGATCCAATCACGGTGTTATTCTTTAAACTCACTCTTCTTCCTTTGGTGGGAAAAACAGGAAAAACAGACTATTTTTCCCACACAACGAAACGCTTTCATCTTCTACCACTAGATCACCTGTTCACAATACCTTTGAACTGCTCCATACTGACACCCTTTCCCAAAATGCACTAAATGTTGCATCCTCAAGTACAGGGATTAAACTAGAGGGATTAAACTATTGTTCGGAAGCTTTTAATTTTAACCCTTCCGCACCTGCCATACCATTGTTTACCATATTCCTTGATTGCCCTACCAGGCCTACTCCCACTAATGGAAATATTTCCATAATGATATTTTTGTTATTCCTTAAGTGCTTTACTTCCATACACACTATACTTCATCATCATCAGCCATTTTCAATCCACTGAAGGATGAAGGCCTCTCCAGCAACTTTCCAGTTCCTTCTGTTTTAAGCACTGGCCATCCATTTACTACCCACAAACTCGTGAATTTCATCTATCCATCTCCGCCTTTGTCTTCCAGGTTTTCTTCTAGCTCCTCTTGGATGCCATTCTGTTATTTTCTTAGTCCATCTGTCATCATGTCTTCGAGTTATGTGTCCTGCCCAAGGCCATTTTAGTTCTTTAGTTTTGATAAGAATGTCCTTTACTTGAGTTTGCTGCCTAATCCATGTGTTTCTCTTCTTATCTAAGTCTGATTCCCAATATGGTTCGTTCCATTCTTCGCTGTGTAGTTCTCAGCTTCTCTTCCATTCTTTTGGTGAGTGCCCAAGTTTCACTTCCATAAGTACTTACTAAACTTACTATACACTATACTTACTAAAAGAGAAATATATTTGTAAGATTTTATGTCTTACAGTTTCATGACGTTTTCAGGTTTCTTTGCATTTCTACTGTATATAACAATCCCTCATTTGCAAATTCAGCAGTACTAACGATTTATTGTTGTCGATTTTATAACCTTTATGTGAATAGATCATAGATAATTATTTTTTAAATTAGGACTGGAAAAAAATTACTGGGATCCCAGAATCTCGGTATTGTAAGCCCTAGCTTTTTGAGAAGATTCCACTGCTGAAGCTGTGATCCTATTAATTGAGCCTTGGTTTTGGAGAGTTCCAAATCTCTGACCAAATCGTTCAATTCTGCCTGGGTGATTAGACACTGCTTTGCAGTATAAAGAGTTAAAAAGTCTAGATCTGTACTCATTCTGGGTTCTGCATCATCTGGGGACTCCTTACCCAATCCTGAATTATAGTCAATGAATTTCCAAGTCAAAAAGTTTCTGGTGCCTTTGGCACTGGCATTGTATCATCGTATTTATGCTTGGATTTCAAAGAAAAAAAACAGAAATATTGGTCATGCAAAATTAGCAATCGTTTATGTGGTCTTGAGGTTCCAGCCATATCACCAGAACAGCAAAAGGCATTGATTTATGATTACCGCTAAGCCAGCCTGTTAATATCCTTGAACATAAGCTACAGAAAAACCTTTGGAGCCCATACTTTATCTTGATCTCTGACCTTGCATCCAAAATAGAGTTCATAGGCTTTTCTCACAAGTTGTGACGGTGGTTTCTGTTGTGATTTTAATACCACTTCTCTACAAATGTAGCAAAAGCTATCAGGCTTATTTGGGCAAGAATGCAACATATTTCATATGCCTGTTGAGGTATTCACACATAAGAACACGATTAAGAAATTGTAGATTTTTATTTCAAATTTAAACACAGTTCACGATTTACACCAATGCACACAACACTTATTTACAAAAATTAATTCACTAAAACACTTGTTCACTTTTTTCACTGCTCACTCTCTGAAACACGTACATTTTTGAAATACCAAAATGCTTGCTTGGGGCAGCACCCACTCATATATATACTGGTAGAGAAGTTTTCAGAAGGTTCGCAATGTTCCTAGAGAACTCCATTTAAATTCTAGAACCTTATAGAAACATCCAGACCTTTCTTCCATATATAGAAAAATATTCTGGAACATTCTCAAATGTTGTAGAAAGCTCCCAAATGTTATAGAGCAAAAATAAATAAATAGATGGGAAAGATGATTAAACCAACTACAGATCTTGGTTTTTGGACATATTTCCTATAAGAATCTGTTGAAATTATTTAAGAAAGGGAAGTGATGCTGACCAGTGTAATCCACAAATTCAAACCTATTGATAGCGCATTAGTATGCATCTGTGTGTAGTGTAGGCGCTGGCAAATCATCAATTACAAAGCATATTTTTATTAACTATGGTGCATAGAAATAAAAATATAATTTTTATTTCTGTGCACAATATTCAAAATTTATATACTTATCTAATGTATATAAATACTGGTGTTCTATAATTAAAAAGTTTTAATAATAATTTGAAATTTGAAGTACTTGTGAAACATTGTGAATGGTCAATCTTGAGCCCTTATTTATTTTAGCCTGATGGTGGTGATGGACTTCAGTTGACAGGTGATCTTTTTAAATAATGTTCATATGTGTTAACTGTTAATCAATGAAATTGATTAATGAAATTGTAATCTGAAATCTATAATTTTTTTTGAAGTGTTTTTTTTTATTTATTTTTTTTACGGTTTTCATACAAAAATTGTGCATGAGAATCTCTCAGGTGACCCACCACCAACTTTGCAACTGTTTGACTTTTTGCTTGAACAGTGGCAAGGTACTAGACAATTGCTGGCACAATGTTTGTGTATAGTTTCAGGTTGTTTAGTTTTCTTCTCCCAGTAGCTCAGTAAATGTTTACATCCTATCCTAGTTGTTTTTGAAAGAATTTATTGCTGTTTTCACATAATAAAGATGAGAACTCCATATTCTCTCAAAATGGATGCTATTCTGTGGGAAGCAACATACATAATTTCAAATTTCGCATGTTGTGAAGTGCACTAATTTGAAATTAACCTGTAAATAATAGTATCAAATACATATTAATACGTGTTTTGATCTTTTAATAATATTTATGTACATAATAAGCCGAAACGTATGCACAGGTGTGAAAATTTTCTCATTTAATAGTCTTTTAAACTGGAAAATGGAAGAGACCAAGTGATTGATGTTTCTATGTATATCTAAAATGTTTTTTAATAATTTGTGTTTTATACCTTTTAATAAATGGTATAAAACACATAGCTTGTTTTAAAATTTTTACAATGTTTTATTAAAACTTAAAAAGTACATATAATGTATTGCAATCTACTAAAAAAAGATGAAATAATGGCATTGTTCAAGAAGAATTCAAAACATACAAAACATTTTTCAGAAATCAGAAAGTCAAATGCCTGTCAGATGACCTGACACCATTTTTGCTACACTTTAGGATGTCACCACTGTGGGTTAAATTAGCTCATATGGTAGGAAAGGATACCAGCTGCTGACCTAGCAAGCAGTCTTGCAGACTACTCTCCCAGTCACTACTGGAGGGAATCTGAGTAGCATGTGCAGCAATACCCCGTATAGCACATAACCGGTACTGAAACTGTTTCATGTTATGTGAAACCGTTCTGATTGAGGTATAATTATAATGAGTTTTAATTTAATGTGTACCAGAGAAACAGTATAAATAAATTAAAATAAATCTATAAACAATTTGCTCTTGATAGCCAATTAAAAAGATTTGAATGAAAAAAATATTGCAAAAATTTTATTAATGAAAAGGTAACATCCTGAGAAATGAGAAAAAAGCTTTATTGTTTGTTCACGTACAGTCAGTCCTTGTATAACGCGTGTTTACATTACACGAATTCGATCATACACGATTTATAAATAGGGGAACGATATCTTATATAACACGAACCGAATTCGCTTATGCACGATTCGCCTTTGTGTTTACAAGAAATGGCAGTCGAACGCAGAATCTCCCCAACCGAACGCAACACGATAGGAATTAAGAGAAGATTCTGAAAATGTATTTATGTTTCTTATATCAGTGAAGGGGAAACACATTTCACCATAATAATGTAAAAACCCGCACAATTCCAGCTATAGGTATTATCGCAAATGCAATTAGATCGAGTTTACTACCAGTTTATAACAGATTCCACTAGCAGAAACGCAACTGGAAATTGTTTTTATTGTTTTATGATAATAACCCCTAGAAATGTGCTTTAGTAAAATGTGAGGTGTTAATAGTGTATCTCTGCCTTTACGGTGTTGTTTATTCAGTTGCTACATGTGCGCAGCTTTGTTTATGTGTATCAAGCGTGCCTCCTCATTTTGTAATTGTGCTTTATTCCCTAAAAATTAGTAAAATACTTAAAAGGTGTGAAAAGGAAGCATCCTGGTGAAGACACTACAGATTCAGAGAGAAAAAGAAAGGCAATATTGATAAACAGAGGCGGACTGGATCAAAAATTCTTACCCGGGAAAATTTATAGTGGCCTCATATTAGCGTTTATGGCCAAAATCACACTGGCCACCGGCCCACCGGGGTTTCCCCGGTAAGGCTTATGGCCAGTCCGCCTCTGTCGATAGAGAAAAAATATGAAATTGTAAAATGTTTTGAGCGAAATGAAAGACCATGTGATGTTGCACGTGCTACAGACCTAAATGAAGCAACGCCGAGAATTACAAAGAATGCAGAGAAAATAAAAACAACTTTCATAGCAGGAACAACTCAAAGTGTAATTAAAATCCATTAGATTAAGACACAAGAATTGGAAGAGATGGAACGGCTGTCATCTGTTTGGATAGAAAATCAAACAAAAAACAAGTTTGCTTACGATAGAAGCAAAAGCATTAGCAATATTTTATTACGTAATAGTCGTAATAGAATACGTAAGTATTTTATTGCGATTATTTATTGTGTTTGGTAATGTTTTGGTTACAAATGTGTGTTCAATCTTGGGTGGTCGGCACCTAACCCTATTTTTCCCATAGGGCCTGTTGTTCATATTGCACAATTTTGCATTGCACGAGGGTTTCTAGGAACACAACTATCGTGCTATACGAGGACTGACTGTATTTCAATAATGAAGTCTGGTGAAGTCGTCTCTTCTTTTTCTCGGCATGCAAGTCTTTGTAACATCAAATCCCATCTTGTAAAATTTGCTGTACGTTCATGCTACATTCAACATTCAGATCTCCATTCATAATCGCCTTGCAGGCCATGTCAACTTCCCGAAAAACTTTCTCCAGTTTTTCTGTTGAAAATTCTTTTGGTGCCACTTCAGTGTTATCCACTTCAGAATTGTTTTCCTCTTCTTCATATGCAGTTTTCTCGTCAATTTCAAGGAGAGTTTCATCACCTAAGTCATTTGCATGTGAGTCAGTGCAGTCACATACATTGGCAGTGTCTAAAGTTTCAAATCCCAAGTCTTTTCCAATCTTCACTATCTCTAGCAATTGTCTGAACTTTCAATTCAAAACCAGTGAAATCATTTTCCAAATGGAGCAAAACATGCTGCCAAACAGAATGCATGTTGTTGGCAGTGATTTCTAGCCAAGATGCAGATATATTTTCAGATGACATTCCTGATGTTATAATTTTTCCAAAATGTTTTTAAAGATGATGATTCTACTCCTGTTGAAACTTCAATCGCTTGAAAGTTTGCTGCAGATAATACACCTTGATTGTGGCAATTACGCCTTGATACATGGGTTGTAAGGGAGACGTTGTGTTAGGAGGAAGAGAGCATATTTTTACATTTTCATTGAGATCAGAAATTTAAGAATTTAAGGTGGATGGCCTGGTGTATTGTGTAAAAGCAACAAAATTTTGAACTCCATCCCTTCATCCTTTTAGTAACGTTCAGCTGTCAGAGAAAAATAATTTGTGAACCATTCTGTAAACAATTCTCTTGTAATCTATGCTTTCTTATTGGATCACCAAATTACGGGCAATGTGGTTCTTACGCAACCCTTTAGAGTTCTTGGGTTTTCTGCTCTGAACACGAATAGACGGCTTCGATTTAAAATCCCCAGATGAGTTTCCACCCAACAAAAGTGTTAAACGATCTTTTGATGCTTTATATCCAGGTTGGGCCTTATCATTTTCAGCTAAAAAGTTTGTGAGAGCATTTTTTTTTTTTTTTCTCAGAACAGTTCAGTTTCGTCAATGTTGAAAATTTGTTTGTCCTTGTAGCCACCTTCTTTAATGATGTCTTTCAATTCACTGGGAAACCTTGCAGCAGTGTCTTTATTTGCATTTGCACTTTCACCTGAGATACAAACGTTGTGAAGTCCAACACGGTATTTAAAGCTGAAAAACCAACCAGGACTGGCTGTAAATATTTCTTTAGTCTCCTCCTCTTCATTTTCTTCTTTTTTCTTTGACGTGTTATAAAGGCTCATGGCTTTTGCTTGAATGATGTTTTGACTCAAAAGAATTCTCTTTTAATTACAATCTTCTATCCATATTAATAAAAGATGGATTCCATATTAATCAGTAGCGAGCTTCTTTGCTTAGTTATCACTTTCGTCATGTAAGATGTGTAGAAATTCCTTGCTCTTTATACTGATCCTTCTTTTGAATAATTTTTCGCACTGTTGCTCCATTCATTCCATTTTCCTGTGCGATTTTAGCATACAATGCACCATCTTCATGGCACTTGATAATATCAAGTTTTTTTTCTAATGTAAGCCATTTACATTTAGTAGCTCCACCCCTTTCCTTTTTTTTTTTTTTTTTTTTTTTTTTGACTCGCCGTTTAGGGGTAAAAAATAAATTGTAAAATTAAAAGTTCGAAAAGCTACCACATCGTCTTGTCAGGATGGAATTAAGAATACCAAACACTGTTGCAAGTTGCTGCTGACTGCCTGAGGGGAGCTATTGGCACATGTGCATGTGAGACAATAGAGTTGGTACCGCAGCATATATGTAGAGTAGGCTATTGAAAGAGTTTTAATATGTACAGTAAATTTTTGACTTAAACTTAATTGAAAACCGTGCTGTAGTGAAACCTGTGCAGTTTGAAGCCGTGCTAAGTGAGGTATTGCTGTATGTGGGGACGGGGCACTGCTGAGGCCATGAGTAGGTTGGTACACTTTGTTGTGTATATGGGATACCTAAATTCTTTACTTCATACAACATGTTTTCCACCTCTTAACTAGTAACCCATCAATAGTAGTGCACTGTGAATAGTCAAATTATTGAAGAGGTATAGTATAAACTTCCCAAAACTTAATTTATTTCACAAATATACAGTTGAAGTTCTTTATAGCAACCCTCTTTTTAAAATCCTAGCATGTTATAACGATCCATGTGGTAGGTCTCAGGCTGATTTCCCACAAACCTAATGCTATTTTTTACAAAATATTTTACATTTGTTATAACGATCTTGAAAAATGACCAAATTGACCCCAGAGGCTCACATCTGGTGAGTTTGGGCTTGGCACATCCATGGTCCTGAGCTGGATATCATCATCCTTCTCTTTCTTGATAATTCTTCTCTCTCTCTCTCTCTCTCTCTCTCTCTCTCTCTCTCTCTCTCTCTCTCAGGCTTCCTTGCACCATATGGCTAATAATAATAATAAATTCTCTGTAACAACTTAAAAATTTCCACCACTCTTGTTTTGTATTTCCAAATGAAAGGACATTAGTGTTTATTGATATGGCTCCTACAAAGCAGGTAGAGTTGCCATTCGCAGATAAAATCAAGATTTTACAAGTTGTAGATAATGGCACACAGTCTGAGACTGATTATCCTTTAGAGTAGAATATTCACCATTCTGAAAGATCAAAAGCTGATTGAAGGCTTAGAAAAATCTGCTGCACAAAAGGCAAAAGTGCTCTTGGAATGGCTAATGACGATGTGTGCAGAAACATTCTCATAGATAGAAAAGATCTTTTAAAAGATCTTTTAATAGATCTTTTAAAAGCTAAAACCATTTGTTCATCAACATGCACCAGATGAATGCTGATGATTTCAAGTATTCCAGTGGATGGTTCCAGAAATTTAAGAATCGTCACAGGCTGTCTTCAAAAAAAAAAAAAAAGTGTGCAACTAAGGTGCAGTTATCTCTTCTGAAGTTATGAAGGAATGAAAGGAAAATTGTTTAAAAGAAGGTGTTTTGATTTTTTTTTATGTTGCTATGGATAAAATGTTCACATTTAAAGGCAAGAAATGTAGTGGCAGAAAAAAGGCAAAACAACAGATTATCATTCTGGTGGCGGGCATGTCTGGTACAGAGAAGCTTCCTCTCTTAATCATTGGGAAAACCCAGAAATCCTGATGCTTTAAAGATGTGAATACATTGCCGACTATATATATCATGCAAACCAAAAAAGGCTTTAATGTCATCAAAAATTTATGAATTGGAATTAAATCTACAAAATGTGGATCTATTCTCCCTGCTAACCTTGGGGTTAGCAGGGAGAATAGAAAAATTTTGCTGTTTGTGGATAACTGCACCCCTCATTGCCAAGTGAATGGCCTGTGCATAATCACTGTTGAGTACCTGTCACCTAATATAACATAAGTTCTTCAGCCACTTGATCAAGGTGTAATCCAGTGCTTTAAGAAAAACTATCGAAGAATGCTATTAAATAAAATTGTGCTGTGTCTCAAAATCAAAACAGTGCGTGTGCTTCAGGAAATGTATTTCTGTGTTTCAGAATGGGATGAGGTTGATTAAAAAAAAAAAAAAAAAGTGATTGCCAGCTGCTTGAAACATGCTAGATTTGCCACTTTGAATGATGTAACAAATAGAGCTTTCCATGCTTCTTCCTTTATTAAATGTGAAGAACAATCTGATAGTAGTGAAGAAAGGTTTGAGGATGTGTGTCATCACTCAGTGATTTGGTGTGAATATACTATCACATAACTAGTAGTGTAGTGCATAGTAGTGGAATTGTAGAGTTTTAATTGTGGAAAATAAGTAGTTCATAAGTTGGTGTTTATTTTTTTGTTTTAGGTAAGAAATTTTATCCATAGTAAGGTTATAACTAATTTAAAACCCTACAAACATAATGGTATAGTGTTATGGTATCAGGTTTATGGTATAACTTAAACTTGATAGAGTAATATGTATTATTGCATTTAGGTATCTATCAGTTTAGTGTATTATTCTCAAGTTAAATTGAATTTAAACAAAATCATGCCTCAGATTAGAGCAGCAAAGCAACAGGCTCAAAGTAGTGGGAAGGAGTGCTATATCTCAGGGAAGAACTGATGAGGCAGTTCTGTGAATAATCATGGCCTAACAAAATGTGCTACTTGTGCAATGTTTCCGGACATATGTGTAATGAGATATGATAAAGTCAAGATGGGATGTCTTTGTGTGTGTTCAGTGTAAAGTGTACCAGAAAAGTCCAATCCAATCAGTGTAAAGAGGATGAAGAAATTAGGTGCAAACTCAGCTTTCTGATGGGAGTTTATCAGAGCTTGAAGAGCAGGGTGAATGCTCTCAAAGGAACTAAAACAGTGGCCCATCAAGCTCTCAATGCCAGAGTCCTCACTTGTGCATCAGGCAATTAGTGGTAATCTCCAAGACAGAATGCACTGGCACCACAGAGTTATTGTCACTAACTCCATTGTCAGGGAAATGGGAAATATATTGTGCAAAAAATATAGGTGGAATATGATCAGTGTATGTCTGCCAAGGGCAAAAGTAGATGATGAGTAGAGCAGATATCATCTGTTAAAGGAATGAAATAAGCATATACAGTCGATTCCGGTTATTTGGGACACAACGGGACTAGTGCATTTTGGCCCGATTAGGCGGCTGCCCCAATTATCCGAAGTTTCACGTAACTAGTTAAAAATACAATGTACTCCCCCCCCCTTTTACAATTGGTTCACTGTTCAATCAAATCACGTTACGATGGCGTCACCATTGTAAAGTACAGTTCACTATACGATGTGCAGTAAGCGCCGGTCATTGTGATCACCTTTGTGAATTGAATTTTAATTCTGTTAAACAGCGATTCTAATTAGCGAAAATAGGAGGAATATTATCCATAGGATATAAAAGTAAAGATATGTTAAGTACAAATTTACCCTTTATTACCATACCAATTAAAAAATTAAATGATACGTGAAATTCGAAAGAATATACGTGATAATCGGAATAATTAATACGTACTGTAATATGTACATACTAACTAAACTAGTTGACATTTCTGTTCAATGTCATTTGTGGGTGGGGTTTAATATTTAAAACAGTAAAAATATAAGCAATCAAAAACAAAGAACACAGCGCACACAAATTGCAAGTAACACGATACGCGCAAGTGAGAACGGAGTAACAAATTACGAAGCTTTAAAAATAGGAATGAAGAGAAGAGCCTGAAAATTATTTTTTTTTATATGATTGAAGATTCCATAGAAGTGTAAACACATTTCACCATAATAACCCACAGAATTCCAGCTGTCGGTATTATCACAAATTCAAGAAGATGGAGTTTACTATCAGTTTATGATAGATTTCACTAACACAAAGGCCCAATAAACATGTGACTGCTAATTGTTTTTATTGTTTTATGGTTGTGACCTCCAGAAATTCGACCGAACTACGTGGTACGGTTGGGGACAATCGTAGGGTAATCTTCAGTGCTGCGGTCTTCTGCCCCGATTAAACGGCATTTTGTCCCAATTAAGCGAAGTAAATCCTGGCTATTTTCTCGATTGGGTTCTGTTTTTTAAGATTTGCCCCAAATAAGCGGCTGCCCCGATTAACCGGTGTCCCAAATAACCGGAATCCACTGTAATTTCTATTTCCTTAATTGTTTGGTTTTTCTTCTTCTTCTTCTTCTTCTTTTTTTTTTTTTTTTTTTTGCCAGTCCAGCAAAAGCCTGTGGCTTAGTATTAGCATTAGTAGAGGCATATGATGCAAGAAAGCAAGCACCATCAGCCAAAAAAAAAAAAAAAAAAAAACACTTCCATTTCACCCCTCCGTTCATTCGAAATACCTGTCCAGCTGAGCCTTAAATTTATTTAGGCTATCAACTTCCACAACAAGGGATGGAAGTCTGTTCCACCAACCAACTACCCGCTGGCTAAAGGCAAACTTCCGCACATCTATCCTACATCTGTCTTTCCTCAATTTGAATTTATGCCCTCTCAGGTGATTATTCTGAACAAGAGGAAGAATTCCATCAGCATTGAGCATGCTCAAACCATTCAAGGTTTTATACACCTCTATCAGGTCACCTTGCCGGTGCCTAGTCTCCAGACGCTGTAATTTGCAAAACTTAAGCCTTTCTTCGTAAGAGCAACCCTTTGTTCCATTCACTAATCTTGTTGCCCTTCTCTGTACTCGTTCCAGCAGCTCTACATCCTTCTTGAAATAAGGCCTCCAGACCTGTATGCAGTGCAGTACTCAAGGTGTGGCCTTACCATTGCGTTATACAAGGGAATAATCACCTCCTTATCCCTGCTAGAAAAATTCCTGTATATCATTGACAAGACACCATGAGCTACTCTTGCCGCCCGTCTGCACTGCTCAGAGAACTTAATATCTGCCTGCACCATTACCCATGGATCCTTTTCATTCTCTACCACTGTCAGTGTAGTACCACAGAGTTATGTTGCTCTGGGGTTGCTGTTTCCCATATGTAGTACTTTACATTTGTCAATGTTAAACTTCATTTGCCACCTTTCCAGATCCTGTTGCAGCAGCATAGCATCAGTAGTGTCCTTAACAACCCTGCTAACCTTTGTATCGTCCGCAAACTTGGACATTAAGCTTGATATACCATCATCAATATCATTTATAAATACAGAAAACAACAATGGACCCAACACTGAACCCTGAGGGACTCCACTAATAACATTAGTCCACGATGAGCAGTGTCCATTGATTACCACTCTCTGTCTTCTCCCCCTCAACCACCTCTTTATCCATAGCAGCAAATTGCCTCCAATGCCACACTGCTCCAATTTGTGCAACAGTATTAAAAGCCTTTCTAAGGTCCAAATATATGATATCAAAGTTATTACCTGCATCCAGTTCCTTTGTGACCACATCATAGTATCCAATCAAATTGGTCAGGCAAGACTTTTCCTTAACAAAACCATGCTGTGTCCGAGCTATAACTGAAGTCTCGTTTAGATGATCCTGCAGTGCTTCTTTAACCAATGCCTCCATTAATTTTCCTGGAACAGAAGTTAAACTCACAGGTCTATAATTACTTGTGTTGCCCTTTGATCCTCGTTTGTGAATTGGGGTCACATTTGCACATCTCCAGTCTATGGGTACCTCCCCTGAATCCAAGGAAGCTCTCATAATTATGGCTAAGGGTTTGCTTACTTCCTTTGCTGCCTTCTTTAATATAACTGGATAGATCCCATCCACCCCAGGTGCCTTTCTTGTGTTTATCTTCAACAATTTCTCCTCCACTTTACTCTCAGTTATTACAAGATTATCTAGCTTACTGCCAGAGTTGAAAACACCTCTGGCATTCCCCTCGCTGAATATCTCCTCATGTGTGAATGTCGATGCAAAATATTCATTTAGTTTGTTATCTACCTGAGCAGGATCATCAACAGTTGAACCATCGATATCAAGTGGACAAATCTGATTCATCCCCTTCCTTCTAGAGTTTACATAAGTAAAGAACTCTTTGCTGTTTTTCTTTGCATCCTTTGCCAAAGATTTCTCGTAATCTGCCTTCGCCTGCCTAACCTCCTTTGTAACTTGGTTACAGATCAACTTATATCTATCATAGGATTCTGTGTCACATGTTAATTTATATGTATCCCATGCATTTTTCTTCTCTGCCATGTCTCCTTAGTTCATCTGACATCCATTTAGGCCTAAACCTTGAACAATATTTCTTAGTTGGTATGTAAAGCTTAGTAGCTTCCAAGATAAGTTCTTTGAATGCTTCCCATTTTGAATTTTCTGTTGGTAACATCATCAGTTTGATCCCACTGTATAGAATTTAAATACTGTCTCAGACCATCGTAATCACCTTTACGAAAGCAAAAACCCTTCCCTTTACCCCTGATGGTAGTCACCTCCTTGATTAAATCCCACTTCAGCACACTGTGATCACTGCCACCTAGTGGTTCCTTTATCTGCAGATTATTAATGCATGAAGAATCACTACTGATAATCAAATCAAGAGTATTACTTCCTCTAGTTGCCTCCCGAACATGCTGATGTAGAAAACAATCATTCAATAAATTCACAAAAGCCTTGCTAGTGTGTGAGTGACCAACCCAGAAATTCCAGTCAGTATCTGGGAAATTAAAATCCCCCATTATAAGACTCTCTGATTTACTGGCTCACTCTATTTCCCTGTACAGTTTCTTATTATACTCATCAGAGTCATTAGGCCTATAGCACACGTGGCAAATACTATTACTATTACCTAAAGTTTAGAGGGAAATGTGTTTTGAAGACTGTGCTAGAGTGGATATGGACATTCTATCTTTCAGGATATATAGAAATGAAGATGAACTCATTACAGATGTAATGGAGGTGGATAGGGTAGGGGCACGTGCCCCCTTTCGTTTTTTGGAGAATATACGCCAATCGTTTAAATTCCCTTTAGCTACAATTCCTCCCCCTCCCCAATTGTTAAGATAGGATTTTATCTATTTTTGCATTGTGGCTTAGCTATTTTCAACTGACTACAGTTGGCAACACTGATGCCGATGTGATCAGCATTCTAGTTCGAGGCATCGAGTAGTTTGGTTGCTCATAATGTTTACCTCAAAGTAATTCAGAGTTTAACTGTGTGCCTGTGTCCGTAAGTCACATTGCGTTGAGTATCGTATTTGTTTTGTTTTGTGCCTTGTTTGTGCACGAAATAGCGCTACTCCTCTCATTTTTTTTTTTTCTGGATCCACCACTGGTAATGGAACTTTAATTTTGTAGTGAAGAAGAATTGGAACCTACTTTGGTTAAACAAGAAGTTTTGGTGAAGGAAGATTATTAGAGTTTAATTGCTGTCATGCACCTTCATAATTTTCTTTTAAAACATGCTCTGCCACTGAAACTGCATATTTTGACATTTTTAAGTCTGAAAGGAATTCCGCTGTCTATGGTTAGGCTTTGTACATATGTAATTTGCAAATGAATCTTACTAAGCCAATACGTAATCAGTGCAAATGTATACAACCTTCATTTTCTGGTTTAATACTATTAAAAACATGTTCCAAATTAGATAATATTATATTGTATTAGTAGTATTAGTCCTTGAGGTTGTCACAGACATTCTCTCAGATATGCCAGACAAGCTGTACTTGCTACCGGGAGTCTAAAACACTGATGGAACTGATATTCGGGTGACACTCAAGTCAAGTGGACCCAATTTCGGCGAAGTCCGGACGGTCTATGATAGCCAAATCCTCTGCTTGCACCTTCACGATGGTGGGACTTGTTAGTAATCCTGGGTATAGCCTCCATGCACAAGTACATGGTGGGTGACCACCCAGGTGTGAACCAACGTAAGCAGGGGTCGAGGTGTGGCGCCCACACCACATGGAGGAACGCCGCCCATCTATGTTACCAGGCAGTACTAGGTGGTAGATGACTCTCATCAGCCGGTGAAATACCACCACTTTGCTTATTGGAGGCTTGAAGTGGTGGAACCCATGTTTAGTCTCTAGAGCTAAGGTCCGGCCAACCCTTCCCTATCTCTTCCATCATGCAGTATGATTGATTATTTTTGAGGTTATGATGAATGTCTTGGCGAGATCCAATATTCCTTACATTTCGAGGGTACAGTTCTAAAACGGTGTTCGCAGGCCGGCCGCTAGTTAGTACACCGGACCAAACCTATTGGTAACTCTCTAGGAGGCTTCCGGATCAGCTAGTGTATAATCTTGCTACCTCTACTCTGCCAGATAGTGACTGGAGGGAGTCCGAGTAGTGTGTATGCGGGGAGCATTGTCGAGGCCACGTTATGTCAAGGATCTGGGTATATTCTTACCACATGTAAGCCATATCCAAAAATTTCATTACTTCATACAGCATGTCCCACCCACTTTTTCTTACTATTGAATACACCATGAATTGTCAAAATAATAGAGCAAGCTTATCTGCGAAAAGATCTAAACCTCCCAAGGACTTCCTAATTCATTTCACAAATATACGTGGTCTCAATTCTAATCTCAACAATGTACATTTCCACTTGCAGTCTTCCAAACCCCATGTACTTTTTCTGACTGAATCTCAGTTATCGGTTGATTCAACTACTGCTCATCTCAGATGTCCAAATTATTTGCTATATGATTCCTTTCACCTCAAAGGTGGTACTTGTGCATATGTCCGTTCTGATATTCCCTGTCAGAGACTTGGCAATTTGGAATCTCCTCTCTTTGATCTTCTCTGGCTTAAAATCTCTCTACCTCATTGTGTCAAATTCATCTGTTGTCTCTACCGTTCTCCCAACTCCACTAATCACTTGGAGCTCTTTGACTTCCTCTCTTTGCAACTTGACTTTCTCCAGTCCAACTTTCCTAACAATGAGGTAATTTTCCTGGGTGATTTTAATGTTCACAACTCCAACTGGCTTCCGTTTTCTAGTCACACCGACCCAGCAGGTCAAGATGCTGAGGCTTTTGCAATTACTAATGACCTAGCACAGATTGTTCATTTACCTACAAGAATACCGGACAATCCCAATCATACAGCCAATACGCTTGATCTTTTTCTCACAAACAACCCTCTAAGTACAAGGTCGAAGTGAGAGGTCCTTTAGGCACTTCAGATCACAACTTGGTGATTTTCTCTTCTCCAATGGAACCTTTATCTCATGGCTATTCCCAACCTCGTATTGTTTGGCATTACAAGAATGCAAAATGGGATGACCCGCGAGACTTCTTTTCTTCTTTTCCCTGGTCTGATTACTGTTTCAAAACTTCTGATGTCAACGTTTGCTCAGATCGTGTCAGTGAAATTATTCTTGCAGGAATGGAATCCTTTATCCCACATTCCACTTTAAATCTTGTCCTTTATCAAAACCTTGATTTTCCAATAAATGTGCTAAGGCTGTTCAAGAGAAGAATGTTGCATATCGTAATTGGCTTGTTTCTAATT
The DNA here is from genome assembly GCF_048544385.1 of Mastigoproctus giganteus. Taxonomy (NCBI): domain Eukaryota; kingdom Metazoa; phylum Arthropoda; class Arachnida; order Uropygi; family Thelyphonidae; genus Mastigoproctus; species Mastigoproctus giganteus. The sequence goes on from NC_143587.1 coordinate 33,655,496, forward strand.
CTTCAGTTTCATTTTCCGCCTACACCAAAGCTCGCAACAATTGTAAAGCAGTTATTAATCAGTCCAAACTAGAGTTTGAACAGGCTAAGAGTAGAAAACTTGCTTCTTACCCTAATGGTAGCTGAGCATTCTGGTCTCTTGCCAAAGCTATTGGCCGCAACTTTTGCCCATCTCTGCTCCCACCTCTGTCCAAACCAGATGGTTCTGTTGTCACTTCAGCCAAGGATAAAGCTGACTTGCTAGCATCCCATTTTTCTTCCAGCTCATGTATTAATGATCTTGGTAAAACACCTCCCACCATTCCTAACATGCTCGATTCAATGCCTCCTGTGGTCTTCCGTCAAAAGGATATCAGAAGGATTTTGATGAATCTTGATACTAAGAAAGCTCCAGGTCCTGATGGTATTTCTCCACTTGTTCTCAAAACCTGTGCTCCTGAACTTACTCCTGTTCTTTGCCGCCTTTTTTCACTTTCTTATTCCAAAGGTGTTTTTCCTTCTGCTTGGAAATTTGCTCATATCCAGCCAGTTCCTAAAAAGGGTGACAAATCCCTCCCATCCAATTATCATCCCATTGCAATTACTTCTACTCTTTCTAAAGTAATGGAGAAATCAATTAACCGCCAACTCTTAAACTACCTAGAAACCTTCCGTCTGATCAACGATCGCCAGTATGGATTCCGTCAGTGTTGATCCACTGGTGATATTCTGGCTTATGTTACCCACTTATGGACTAAATCAATGGAAAGGTTCGGTAAAACACAAGTAGTTGCTCTTGACATCTCAAAGGCTTTTGATCATGTTTGGCATAAAGGTCTTCTAAACAAGCTTCCATCTTATGGTTTGCCAACTGTTTTTAGTAATTGGTTATCCAGTTTTTTCTCTGATCGCTCACTGAGGGTGATGGTAGATGGCTCTCTGTCTTCTAACTTCTCCACTAATGCCAGTGTCCCCCAAGGTTCAGTTCTTCCCCCACTCTTTTCCTCTTGTATATCAATGACCTTCTTCCATTGACTGGAAATCCTATCCATAGTTTTGCCGATGATAGCACATTGCATTCAACTTTCCATTTTGAGAAACCTTGTCCTGCTCAATCAGCTTCAAGTTCTCGAAAATCTGCTGCCAATTCCTGAAATGCCGATCTTCAGGTAATTCTCCAGTGGGCAAAGACAACTTAGTTGATTTCAACCCTTCTAAAACTCAGTCTTGTCTTATATCTCGCAAAAAGGATTCTTCTGCTCCTATGCTTATCTTTAGTGACACTCCGATTTCTAGGCAAAATGATATATCTCTTTTGGGGATTACCCTGACTTCTAATCTCTCTTGGCACAAGCACATTACAAATATTGCTTCCTCTGCATCTAAAAAACTTGGTTTTCTCTTTCGCTCTCGGCGTTACTTTTCTTCCAAACAGCTGCTCACTCTGTATAAATCGCAAATCCGCCCTGCTATGGAATATTGTTCTCACATCTGGTGTGGTGCCCCCAAAACCTCTCTCAGGCTTCTTGATTCCATTCAGAAGAGGGCAGTTAGGTTAATTAATGATTCATCTCTAACAGATTCTCTCCACTCTCTTTCTCATAGATGCACTGTTTCTGCTGCATGCCTCTTCTGCAGATACTTCCATGGGCACTGTTCTTCTGAATTGGCTTCTATAATTCCCACTCTCTCTTTCAAAACAGTCCGAACACGTGCTGCCACCAGCCAACATCCATTTACTGTCTAACTTCAAACCCACAGAACCAACTTTTCATCTTCCTCATTTATTCATTCAACTGCCGTTTTCTGGAACAACCTTCCTTCATACGTATTTCCTGAAAATTACAATCTACAGAAGTTCAATTCCAATGTCAACAAATATCTTCTTTCGTCTTTTCAACCTCCAACCCAAGCATGGTACTAAGTACTATAGGTTCTAATACCTCTCGTGTTTGGGGTTCACATAAAAAAAAAAAAAAAAGTATAAGTAGAATTGCATTAAATGTTCAAAGTTTTCTTTATTTTGCTCTTTTTATGAACTGTCCATTTAGATTTCTCATTCCTTTGGGGGGGGGATTACTATAAAGAGCTTTGACTGTACATGTCTCAATTCTAATCTCAGTGGTGCCCATTTCCATTACAGTCTGCTAAGTATTGCCTTCCTCGACCACCACTCATTGCATTTATCCTAATTAGTTGCTTTATGATTCTGTCCACTTTAAATGTGGTATTTGTGCTTATGTCTGTTTTAATAGTCCTCTGCTATATCAGCCTCCAGAGTCTATCTGATTAATGAACAGTAGCATTCATTCTGTTATTGTAACAGTCCATTGGAAACATCTTATCTTACATTGCTCATCTTTGCACCATTTCCATGGAAAAGTTTGGAGTTTTAAAGGACTTCTAGCTTTCTTTTTTAAAGGCCTTCTAAGTAAGCTTTCATCTTATGGTGTGCCTTCCATTTCTTTCATCTGGTCATTTTCCAGTTTCCTCTCTGTTCACTCACTGATTGTTTGGTTGTTGGCTTGATGTCTTTTAACTTCTCGACTAATGCTGGAATTCTTCAATGTTGTTTTTTCACCCATTCTTTCCCTATTGTATATGAATGAATTTCTACCATCAGTTGGAAATCCTATACATGGTTTTGCTGATAACAGTACACTGCATTCCATTTTCTGGTTTGACAAACTATATTCTGTAAAATAGCTACAACTATTTGAGTATTCACAAGTTCCTAAAGTACTGATCTCCAGTGGAGAAAAGAAAACCCAGCTAATCTCAATTCTTCTAAAATCTGGTCCTGTTTTATTTCTCACAAAAAAGCAGACTGTTTCTATGCTCATCTTCAACAATGCAGAGATTTTTAAATAAGACTATATTTTTATTGGAGATAACTATAACCTTTTTTTGCCATGTATACCAGATATATTGCTTCCTTGGCATCAGACATCCACAGTAGCGTGTTATACCTTCATGGGACCCAAGGCAAAATGGAATTCGAGGACCCATCAACATCAAATATTGAGTGACAGAAGAACATGGAGAGCTGAACTTAGTTCAGCTCTCAGTGTTCTTCTGTCACTCGGTATTTAATGTTCTTACACTCATTCATTTAGGTTTCTTACACTCATTAAAATCAAAAACTGCTGAATTATTCCACTGCACCTCAGTTCTGCTTGGACATTCACTCAAGACTGGTTGATAAGATCATGACTACCTTCTCCCTGCTACTGTACTGCCTTAAGCATAAGAGTGCCAGCGGCACCAGTTACATACAAAGCAGCCTTTATTTTTTCAATTAACTCAACTATTTAAGGAAGAACTAAATATAAAATTTCATCAAAATTGGTAAAACTATTTTTGAAAAAAAAAAAAAAAACATAATTTTCAAATTAATCTTCAAGTAAAGTTCATTGATCTTTGCAGGTAGACAGTTCGGTTTCTGATAAAAAATCACTTAAAAATATTAGTAAGAAACAGGGATATTCATGTGTTGTGGCAGACTCCAGGGTTTCCCCATTAGCTGCTATTGTACATTTTGTGTTGAAGCTTATGCCAAAACCAGCCATTTGTATTTAGTGTTTGTTATTTGTTTTTTAGGAGCATTAGCAACTAAGGCCATATTGCTTCGAGGATATGCGGTGGTCATTCCCTGACCTTTCCGCATCCTCCGTATTTGGTGGTCACAGGCTCGAACCCTGGTCTAATCAAGAAGCGTGTGCTACGCAGTGCTGCTCCTGCCCACCTGGCTACAAAGGTGCCTTGTATGTAGTGTGTTGGGTGTGTTCTGTTATGTTGTCGGCCGATATCTAGCTCTTAGCAGGTGGGAAGCAACAACACCTGGTCACCACGTCCCACCCCTGCTACATGGTGGCGGGCCAGGATCTATCATCTTGCTGATCCATACCAGGGAAAACCCCAGCATAGTTGAAATTAAGTGAATGAAAGGAAAAATTGGATACAGTGGGAATAGTATGGGATGGTAGGGAAAAGAAAGTATAGAAAAGTGGAGGATCAAACAAACAGATCCACCAAAGAAATGGAAGTTATAGAATAACAAAGATTAAAGACATAGGAGAAAGTGGAAAAATCAACATCTTTCAGGAGAAATTTTCCTTGAGAAATCTCATCCCGACACAGGAACAGCAGCACTCGAAGATCTTCCTCAGCAAGCCGCAATCATGGGAAAAATCATCCCACAACCAGCTCCAGTCAGGATCAGCAAGTTCAAGTTATCTCCATGGACCCATCCTCTTGAGGGAATAAAGAAGGTTGATTTACCAAATCAGACCAGAAATTAGCAAGGTAATTTCCCCTTCTTAGTCCATCCTTTTGAAGAAATACAAAAGGAAGTTGATGATCTTCAACAAACCAACAATGATATGGAGTAGACTTTAGTCCTGAATCCATCAGTCACAGGTCCAGCAATGACACAGCACTGAGTTTAAGGTGCATCATACAAACGTCAAGATTAAGCTTGTTATTCAGATAATCAGATTTCATCTAGTGAGCTACCCCACCAATAAAATCCCAGGAGTTAGGAACTTCACATCCCAATAATTTAATACCTTATATACAAGTCAATCAACATGGTTTATCCAAACAAGTTTTCATTGTAGGTAAAATTTGAAAACGCCAAGAAATATGTTTACTTGATGACATGACATAACAGAGATCTATGGCATAACAACCAAATAAATTTCTGTCCAGCCATTAATCACTTCTGCATGACAGAATCCAACATGTCAATCACTAGCTAATCAGCCATAAGAGACGATCTAAGTTCCATTCTTCTCTTAAAAGTACACATAGCAAATCCTTAAATGCATCTAAGGTTCGTATCAACAGTGCCTTATTATCACTAGAAAAGACACCTGTAGAGTTAACTGCAGAGTTAACAGAGCTGCCTGCTGTACTTGAAGGAGCTGCTTGATGATAGCTGTCTTTGTGGCTCTATATCCCCAGTTCATTTCTAAAAGCGCTATATAGATGGCAGTTCACAAGAATGTGATCAACATCTTCCTCGAGCCCACAAATACATAATGGAGTAGGAGACAATCCTAGTTTATAGAGTTTATTATTCAAACTTCCATGTCCAGTCAGTAAATAAGATCCAGGCTAGAGGAAAACCAAAGGAAATCCCTTTTATTGAATTCCATTACAGTAGGAATGAATTCTCTTGTTACCTTACCAAGCACAGAAGTGTTCCAGTCATCTTGCCATTTGTTAATAAAAATGGATCAAAGACATTTCAGCTCTGTAGAAATTGAAGCATGAAAATCAAGTTATATATCATCGAGAGAAGTAGAATGTCCCTTTTTTTTTAAGTTATATTTCAAGTACCTGTATTTTACTTCATAATGAATAGACAACATACCAGTTAAAACTTGAAGTGCCACAGTTGAGGTAGTACTGCAGGTCCTGGTTATCACAAGAAGAGCTGACCGCTGTGCTTGAAGGAGCTGGTTGATGATAGCTGTCTTCATGGCTCTATATCCCCCAAGCACCAGCTCCATAACAAGGAATACGCAGTTGTAATATAAACGTAATGTGCCGTCCTTCAAGCCCCACCCATTTCTGGTAACTTGCCATAGTTTGGATTGGTGATTTGCATTTTTCTTTGATAAATTTTGCATGCGGGATGAAGCTCAATGAGTCATCTAGCATAATTCCTAGATATTTGGTAGTAGAAGTATATTTAATTGGTTGTCCATTATACCTGATCACAGGAGTAAAGAACAGAAAAGAATCAGTAAAAAACAGCAATGAGTTTTTGAAACAGTAATTTTGGGGTCTTAGGAAGATGTCTTTTTTTTTTTTTTTTTTTTTTGCCTATAGGATAATGTGCCACTAGACATGCTAGGTTTTTTCTTTTATTCTCTGCTTTTTTTTTTTTAACAACTGATAACTCTACAAATTACAAATTCACTCTACCCTGAAATACTATTCTTATGTCTGGGGTAAAAAAAAAAAGGTAAACTGGAACTGCAGCCATTGTCAATCTACTGCAGATACTGCAGGATCTACCTCTTCATTGATTCATATTGAGGGAAATGGACCATAATCTGCCATGCTGTTCCAGTGCAGGTTGGCAGATCAACCATATTTAGCAGTTGGGGGCTTGAACTCTGGTCTACTCAAAGAGCATGTGCTACTGCACTCTCACTCCTGACCACTCGCTACAGAGGCTGGGGTAGTGCACCTAAAAACTCCACAGGTATATCCAAAAAAGAGTGACTAGATTAGTGACCAAACCATAATGATATCTCTCTTATAAATTTATTCAACTCCTTTACATTCACAGAGCATTGTCCTTCTAAATTAGCATTTATAATTACTCTTTCTTTCAGACCAGCTTGAACACATGCATTAGCTAGTCAATACTCATTCATAATTCACTCAAAATTCACTGAACTAGCTTTTCTTCTTCATTTATCCCCTCCACTTCCATGCTTTGGAAAAACAACTTTTATTTGCATGTGTGTGAGAGGGAACGGGTAGAATAGTCATCTGTGTTTACCAGGTATTTCTTTGTGTATCCCAGTGAAATGATGCATTATCACAAAGGAAAAACCAGTTATGTTAGCCACAAGTATAACTGCTTTTGCACCATAGCCATCTATAGATAACACAAGATCTTCAATTATTATATTAATGTTCTCACATTAAAAGATGAATTCATAAGGCAATTCATTTTCATTTCAGAAAATCTTTTGCATGTCAAACAAATGTACACACATGACCTTATATGTTTATTGTCATGCGCCTGTTAATCAACTGCAATATCACTTCAAGTATTTTGCTCAGTTTCTTGAAAACTTAGCTTGCTGTTCAAATGCCAATATTTTTCCTAACATGATAATTACAATATGTGAATCCTACTCCAATACGCGCACACACACACACACACACACGCGCGTGCGCGCGGAATTGAGTACCATGTTCCATTAAATTCACTTGCACAGATTGTTTCAAGCACTAGTACACCAGTCCTAGTGTTTTTAAATTCATAATTGAAACTTTTTGAGGATTACCTTGCATACAGTAAAGGAGAGTAAAGTATTATGTTATACAATGATCTCCAGATGAAACAATTGTGATAAGATTTCTGGATTTGAGAATTTCTGTTTTTTAAGGAAAGGGCATTTCTGTTATGATAGAAAATTTCTTTATAATAAAAATATGCCTTACATAACATTTTCCTGAAAGAAGAAAGAAAAAAAAAAAAAAAAGGACCAATTAAGTTGTTCTAACAACTACTAGGCATTATCCTGTTAGATAAGCTAAACCCGAATCTCAGTGATAAATGAGTTATAACATAATACCAATTCCACATTATATTTTAATGTCATAAAATTATTGTTTTGTGGATTATTGTAAAAGAAGCTGGTTTTTTTTGATAATTTTTATTTATAACAATTTACTATTATTGAAGCATTGTTTGTATAACTTTTGAAAAAGGAGCCTACCATTTTGAAATCTTGTTGAAATGTTATATTGTATTTAGATAAGAATATGTTCTGATTTATGCTTAGGCCATTGTAATACTTATTTTAGCTATACTTGCATGTACTTTTTTTTTATAATGGTGAGTCTTAATACAGTGGTATGAGCTCCCAAATTGTGAAGCCATCACAATGAATTGTCTTAGTATTACACTAGACGTAAGTGGTGCTTCCCCAACAAAAATTTTTTTTTTTTTTTTTTGATTTGGTAGTTGTTGGCGCATCGGCTTCTGTGGCCATATTGCACCTCCCAAGGTTTTTGCAGTACTTTGATCCAAGCCCGAGGCGGGAATCGAACCCGCGACCTTTGGGTTGCCGGGCAGGTACTTTACCCACTCGGCTAGCCCGGTCGGCCCAACAAAAATGCCATGAGAGATCAGTGCCATTATATTAACTCTTGTCTTTTTACAAGTATTTTGCTTGATTTTTGTCTTTCTGAATCTGTCAGATAGACAAAATTTTTTACATCAGGTCTAGAATAAGTGTTCTAGTTTCCTGAGATGGACATAAGGCTTAATGCTGTAAATTTTCTAAATTTGCTTAGATTGTTATAAAATTTTTTGCTATTTTGGCAAGTGATTGGTTGACATTGTGTCCTGTGCTTGATAAAAATATGTAAACCAGTGAAGTGAACTGTAATTTAATCGTTACAAACTTTCCTATTTCAGATCAGTTTGATGTAAGAAATATATCGTGTAAAAATGTTAGTGTTCAACGAGGCTTAAGGAAGGTATGTATTTCTTTAAAAACTAAGGTAATATCAAATATGTTTAGTTAATTGTATAACTGATGTTGTTATAATGTAAAATTATAAATTTTTAAAACAAACGTAGGTGCATCCATAATTTAATTTAGTGGTTGATATATGATAATATTGTAACTTTGCCAACCATCACTTGCAAAAAGATGTACTTAATTCCTATTGTAGACCTGAGGAATTTTCTGTACTTTTTTTCACTGGGGTTTTGAGTTTGTTTCAGGTGTAGATGTAGAATTTTTCTTCTCTGTACATGCAAACTAGCCTAGAATGCTTTCAGTTGATAGATGTGGTGTACTGGCTGATACTTTGTTGCCTTTTCACTTACCTTAAAGAACCCAGCCTTTCTCTACTAGGATTCTGCATACCACACTGTTGTCAGATTACACTGAAGTTTAATAGCTGAATATTTCAAACAGTAGGGAATTGGATTTAAATGTTCCAAAGTTGGCTGTTGCATAGTTTTTAGGATAGGTGTTTTGCACCATACTCTTCACCACAAATTGCTAAAATTGAAGTCTTGATCATTTCAGATAATCGCACAGCCAATATCAGAGACTTAAATCTGGGAAGTAGATGGCTACAAAGCAAGAAACCCAACTGATTTCTCCATAATTGGTAAAGGCTCTCATAGTACGGCTTCATAGTATATGCCTTCAGTTTCTTTATCTTGTGTATTATCTTAATGAGCAGGTCTTTGTGATTTGAACTTATAAAGTGACTAATTCTAATTATTTGCTTTTAACAATATTTTTGGAAATGGAAATGTGTAGGTTGCCTTGCCTGAGAATTTATTTCTTTTCTCTGAATTTTTTTCTAAATGTATTGGGTGCCAGACACTATCACAGGAATTAAAATCCTTCCATTTTTATAGGTGGAGAAGGTGCAGTTTGTTTTATTCAAACTGTTCTTTGCCAGTCAGTGCCCTACAAATTATTCGTTAAACGATACATTGCCGTATGGGGCTTTGTTTTGTGTTTGTGTAGTCACAGCAAAGATATTTAATAGCAGTCCATTGGTATACAAAATGTGGTAACCTGATATTCTTTCCTGGGGAGGGAGAGAGGGAAAGCATATACAAATATATAATCCATTGTAAAACTCATAAACTTGTATTTTTTTTTTTAAATTCAAATTCAGTGATGTTTCACTTACAACCTTGCTTTTCAAATGTGGCTATATTAAACTGAAGTGGTCTAATTCACTGTTAGCATTTGATTGAGCTACAATAATATTGATCATTTTCCAGATGCATTTAATTTTATCAACTTTAAATATTGCAGGCAATTAGCAGCAATTAAATTATCTATATTTCTGATTGTTTTTAAATTTCCGCATTGAGATAATTAACACGACCTGACAATTAGGCTTAACTTTCTCTAAAGTGCATATCACAGTTCTTGTTAATGCACTTGTTTCAAAAATTTTTTGTGTGTGCTGTTTCCTTCTGGCTGAAAGCTGCTCAATATTAAAATTTTTCTGACTTCTCAAAGTTGACATAAATATAAAATTATGTATTTATATTTAAATACATAATTTTTAATTATTTGCTCTATATTGTGGCTGTATTATTTTTATTTTTTAAAAGTAAGAAGAACTTTGAATGTTTTTTGTTTTTTTTAAGTTTATGTATATCATATTTTTAGCTTAGATCCAACTTGCTGTAAAACATACTGTTGTAGTAATAATAAAGTAAAAACTGAAAACAGTTATATTTATCTGAGCATAATAACAAATTATGCTCAGATAAAGCTCAGATTACACATGCATGTTTATTTTATTTGCTATTATAGACAGTGGCTAGCATAACGAACTGATATTATCACTGTATTATTTTGAACTGAAACACAGTATGTATCGGCACTTAGTGTGATAACTGCTTTTGTTATTCCAGCTATCAAACCTTTAGGGAGTGACTAGTAAGAGTTTCAAGAGAGTTGTCAATACAGAAAAGTGGTTTGAATATGAATAGTGTTATGAAACTAAGTGTATTGTATGTATAGGATGTTCACACTGGCTAGCTATTTTTGTCTTTGAAAATGAAAAGGAATATACAGTTATATATGGTGCCTCCGTAGCCAGGTGGGCAGGAGCAGCAGCAGTGTGTAGCACACGCTTCTTGATTAGACCGGGGTTCGAGCCCGTGACCACCAAATACGGAGGATGCGGAAAGGTTAGGGAATGGCCACCGCATATCCCCGGAGCAATATGGCCATAGTTGCTAATGCTCCTAAAAACCAAATAACAAACAACAACAAGCAGTTATTTACATACAAAGCACAAAAGAAATAAATATTTTATGCACACATGAAACATACATACAGAGATATGTAGAGGGGAACATGTTCTATGGCTTTGAAAATTAAAAGTATGCCTTTTGCTGTTCCTGTGTTATGGCAAGACCCATGAAACAACTTTGACAATTGCTATTTCTGCATGACAGAAATATTAGGAATCTTCAGAAAAAGCAAACTTTTCTCCAGGTGATTTAAATACTAAAATTTTAACTTTCATATTTTAATTTTCTCCTCTTCGTGAATTAACTCGCACAATTAGAGGGTAAGTTCCTTCAATTAAGCCTTGCTATTCTATTTTAGGTTCTGTTAACTTTTGAAGCCATTCAGGAAAAATAGCCCATTCTACAACTTATACAGATATTGAAACAAAAAAAGAATATGTGCTCAATAGCTAAAGTGCCAGATTCTCTGTTATTGTTTGTTTTGATATATTGTTGCAATGTTAAATCTGAAAAATATATCTTTTTCTTTTACATGTGTATTATATTAAGCCTTATTTAACCTAGAGAGGGAGATTGCTGTGAGCAAAACACAAAATAACTAGTGCAGCAACATTTTTTTTGGATTTTATGGTTGCACAAAACAAAGGGGAATCATTTTTTAAGATAAGTTCAAGATCAAGTATTTTAAATGTCTGTAAAATCTGAGGATTTGGGCACTGTGCTGTTAAGGTTTCATATTTGTGAAACTTAAGCTACTGGGTGAATGACACTCAAGTGTTTGACAAAATAACTAAATTGCATACACAAACTGACACTGTAATGGAACTAATCTTTTATCTAGGTTGATGCTCCTGATGTAACAAGCATTGTAGTTTTTTTTTTTTACGTGGATTTTGATGCAGTATTGTTGCTCAGCACAGTACTTGTATGAAATATGTTAACCTTAAAAAAACAAGGAAAGAGAATTTTAAAGCTTAAGTTTGGTACCTAGAATCCAATTCTATTGCTATAAAAATATAACTTGAAATATTCAAACATGCTGCTTAAGTGGGTACAAAATTTCATATTGTTAACTATGTACTATGAAATAAAAGATGAAAATAATAATCATTTTTGACAGAAGTAGCTTTTTAAAGAAAGTGCATTATGATCCACTTAACCCATCAAGAATAATTTTTATTTTATTATTATTTATTTATTTATATTTATTTTTTTTCAAATTGTGCCTATATTTGCTTTGCTCACTATACAGTTTGGTAGATATACGTGCCTATCCTGCCTAAAAGATTGAAATCCAAAATGGAAATGATACCGAGAGCTCATGATACTGAAATTAATACACCCATTGCACATTAACTGCTACTGCATCATTTATAAGTACTTTTAATGCTTTTACTTTGCTCTTGTATTTTTAAAAATTATCTCTTTTTTTACATAACCAAAACTTTGTTTTTAGCATCTTCTCCTTGCTCCATCTGATGTGGCTGGCTGGGGAATTTTTTTAAAAGATACTGCACAGAAAAATGAATTTATATCAGAATACTGTGGAGAGGTAAAGTAGTAAACTTCATTTTTTTAAGTTCTTGTTAAATGAAATGTAATATGAATTTTTTCTAAAATATCTTGTGGATTTGAAAAGTCAACATTAAGCATTATAGAGTACATTTGAGATTAATACAGTGAAGATCTTGTTAATTCAGTGTTCAAAGGATCAGGACTTGTTTGTTTCACTTTACTAACTACACAGACAAACCATTTTGTGCTCTTGGAAACAGATAAGTGTTTTAGAAAAGTTTGCTTTTTTTTTTTTACCTAATTAACTTATTAAATTGTGTTCAATAAATAGTTTAATAGTCCTATCCCATTCATTAGCTTATTTTTAAATTTAGCTAGTGATTTTGTAAGTTATGACTTAATATTCATAGTGGTATTTCTGTATTGGTGATTTGGACCAAATATCATATCACATAACTAGTAGTGCAGTGCATGATTGTGGAATTGTAGTGTTTTAATTGTGGTTTTAATTGTAGCTCTCAGCTGCCCAACTTGATGCCAGAGCTTGCATATCAGGCAACATAGCGACAATCCCCAAAACAGAATGAGCTGGTAGTGCAGTTTGGATGTGCTTGTCTCTTCCCAGTAATTTAAGGTTTTATTCAGTCTGCATATGGAAATTCTACTTGCTGGATTGCCCATTCAAATCAAAATGAACGTCTGCATTGAATTAGAAAGAATATTTTGGAAGTCACTTTCAAAAGTGCACAATGCTTGCTGGGACTGTCTTGCTTTCTCTGCACCTAATGGTGAAAGGGTGTAAAATTTATACAATAGACTAGAATCTCTCTATATATATAACACTTAGGTATGCTGCCCAACAGTTAGCAGCTGGCAACAACTGCTAATTGTTGACAGCACCTGTTCACGTGGTTCACCTTGCATGACCACCACACCGGGCATTCTTTATTAATTTTTGTACTTAATGTTTTTCGACTGAAGAAAGGCAAGCTATGGCTGAAAGGTAACTGCTATTTTGACTGTTTATTTTATCTGTCTTTACTCAGAAAAAAAACTGAACTTATTGACATAATCAATTTGAGTTTTAAAAAGTGTCAAAATGGCTGAACAGTGTGTAAGAACTTTGAGAAACCGTAGAATACATGCTAATGAAACATTATAGAAGATTTGAGATTAATACAGTGAAGATCTTGTTAATTCAGTGTTCAAAGGATCAGGACTTGTCTCACTTCAGGATCTAAGAGACTGAAGTGAGACTCTACAACTACAAAGACGGACAAAAAACATTGAAGAAAGAGAAGCAAGATTGGAAATGAGAATACGGGCGAAATTCCATAGGACTAATCAAAAAGAAGTACAAATGCGAATAATCAACAAGCTGTAATTAATGTGGAAGAGCATGACATAGGAAATATGTGTTACAACTGTGAGTATTGCAATGCAAGATATTGGGGACATGAGTTAAACACATCGAATAAATACATTAAATGCTGTCATGAGGGAAAGGTTTCACTTGACTCACTGTTCGAGACACCTACTCTATTACGAGAGCTGCTTACAGGGGATACACATGAAGCAAATAACTACAGAGAACATGTGAGAGTTGCAACTCAGCATTGGCATTCGCATCAATGGGCGCAGATATTAAATCACCGCCTGGAAATGGTCCATACCATTTTAGTTTATCTAAACTAAAATGGTATGGACTTGTTTGGATAAACTAGTTTATCCAAACAAGGCAAGTAAGCCAGGATGTGGACAACTTTATACTTTCGATTCTTCTGAAGCAACAACAAAATGGTTTGAAAAACAATCAAACCAAGGGTGTATGGCCGAAGTAATGCAACAATTGGATGAGATGCTGCGACAAGTTTGCCCATTTGATGCATAAACAAATGCATCAAATAACCCAGGCCAATCCAACGATGAATGTGTGCATGGTATTTATAGAAAATCCAGACTTAGATAAGAGACAATATAATGCACCTACATCCAGAGCGGAGGTTGCTGCAATATTTGTTGGAGAAGACCACCTGCAAATACAGACGTGCAGCTGGATATCATCATTCTTTTCTTTCTTGGTGATTTCCTTCTGCTTCTCTCTCTCTTTCTCTGAGTCCTAGTGTAAATCAAATTTATTTTTGGCTCGTGCAGCATAAGCCTCAGGCTTCCTTGCACCATATGGCTAATTATAATAATAATAATATCTGACAGGTGACTGCTGTAGAATTATATCACCGCTGAACAAGAATGGAGACCCTATGGTGTATCCCAAGGGTCAGCAACCCTTTTGAGTGAAGAGCCATTTTTGATCTAATTTAAAAAAGAAAGAATCCATAGAGCTGCACTTCAGCTCAAGCTGGGGAGGGGGGAGTTGTTTAAGAAATGGAATAGAGTGGGAAGGTGTTTTATTAAAAAAATATATATTTTGAAATATTGATTAATATTTAAAATTTTATAATTTCTAATTAATGTTACTTTTGCTGCTGAACTTCTTGAGTGAGTCACTCAACATCAGGGAAGTATGCCGTAATTTTCATCTTTAAGCATGATGAGAGACTCACATTGTTCAGACGGCTTCTTGATTTGTTTTTAATATAGTTCATGTTCAAAAATATTTGCCCGCAGAAATTCGTCGAACCAAAAACTGAGAGAAGTCCAAACGCAAATATTTCAAATTTATATATGTGTGTGGTAAGCTACACCACGCATCGAACACAATTTGGTCTTGCTTTTTCAACTCGTCATCCATTTATGTCGAATTGCAAGGGCAGCCTTTTGCCTCTCCAATCCTCAATTTCAGTTTTAAGGCATTTTAGTCTTGCACTCCACATGTCCTTGATTTTTAAGTTCTCTAACTCCATTTCAAGCTTCACTTCATGTGGACTTAAAGTTAAAGAGCCGCAGTTACATGCTCAAAGAGCCACATGCGGCTCGCAAGCCGCAGGTTGCCAAGCCCTGGTGTATCTGTTGCTATTCCTGTGCGGAGAGGGTGGTTGGCGTGAGGAACTACAACACACAACAGAGAGAAGAAACGCGAAACATATTAGAGTAACACGGTACTTTGCTTATAGACTTTCATTGAGACCTGATTTTAGCCTAATTTATAGCGGTGGGAAATTATTTCAGCAATACATTGTAGACGCCTATGTGAAGTAGGCCTCCGTAGCTGAGTGGTCAGGAGCGGGAGTGCAGTAGCACATGCTCTTTGAGTAGACCGGGGTTCAAGCCCCTGACTGCTGAATACGGTCAATCTTCCAACCCGCACTGGACCAGAGTGGCAGATTATGGTCCATTTCCTTCAGCATGAATTGTTGAGGAGGCTTCCATCTTGCAGTGGGTTGATAATGGCTGCACTTTACCTTTTTTTTTTTTTTTTTTTATGTGAAGACCAAAGGATCTAGATTAAACTTTTACGCCATAATCAGAAAGATCTACAAGTGGAAATGTACCATGAATTATTGGATGCAGTAGAGGCAAGAGCTCAGAACCAAAACTTGAGAACAGGAAAGATGATAATTCATCTTTTGACTTTCCAAGGCCGCTCGAGGTACATGGAAGATGCGGTGGCAATTGTACGAAAGTTTGGGAGACCTGATCTATTCGTTACATTTACTTGCAATCCTGCGTAGCCTGAGATTGTGAATGCAATGGAAGGGAAGCAACGACCTGAACACAGACCAGACATAACTGTGCAAGTGTTCAAAATAAAACTTTCAGAACTGCTTGACAACATTCTCAAACGGAATCTTTGTGGTACTGTGATAGCCTTCATCTATGTGATAGAGTTCCAGAAACATGGACTACCACATGCACACATACTCCTCACTCTGTCTACAGATTCTAAAATACACACAAAGTATGTCATTGACAGAGTCATACTTGCAGAGCTACCATGCTTAAAAACAAATCCAAGGTTGTTTGAAATCGTCACAAAGTGCATGCTACATGGTCCCTGCAGCGCACTCAATTCATAATCTCCATGCATAAAAGGTGTATGCAGTAAGGAATATCTGAAAGAATTCATAGATACGACAGAAGAGAATGTTAACAGCTATCCGATATATAAGAGAAGAGAAGGACCTACTGATAAAGTTAGAAAGTATGATGCAGACAATAGATGGATTGTACCTTATAATCCATGGTTGTCGAAGAAATTCAATGCCCACACTAATGTGGATGTGCGTGCCTCCGTGAAGAGTGTAAAGTACCTCTATAAATATGTTGATAAAGGTCATGATGTGGCATCTGTAAGATCACAGAGGGAAGGTACCAGTGGTAGTTTGGTCTTTGATGAGATTCCGACTTTCTTAGATGGACGGTGTGTTAGTGCACCTGAAGCAGTGTGGCATTTGATTGCATTTCTGATGTTGGAGAAGTTACATTTCATTATAAGATTGGCAGTGCACCTACCTGATCAACAGCAAGTGATCTTTCAAGAGGGCAGAGAAGAGGAAGCCTTGCAGTGGGAAATGTCTACAAAGACCATGCTTGAGGCATGGTTTGAATTAAACAGAACAGAACAGATGTACAAGCAACGCAATTCAATTGCACAGAGATACCAAAGTACTACGTATTTGAGAACAAATCAGGCAAAGAGGTGGAGATGGTGTTATTGGATGTATGCCTGTTGTAAGTGTTCAAGACAGCGAGCGCTACTATCTACACATGCTTCTTACAAGAGTTACACGTTCTAAGCATTTGCAAACAGTTGATGGACAACTCTGTGAAACATTTCAGCAAGCTTGCAGAGAACATCGACTATTAAAAGGAGACAGGATATAGCACAACACACTTTCCGAGGCAATCGAGGCATGTACACCAAGTTATATACTGTTACTGTTTGCAATGGTATGTGGATTTGGAGACCCTGAAGATGTACCTGAACTATGGGAAAGGCATAAGCAGAGCATGAGTGAAGATTTCATAAGACATTATTCTGAAGAAACTGGTCCTCCTATGCTCTTCCAGAAATAAACAAAATGTTGAGAACTTATGGTCTGATCCTTAGAAAAGTGCATCAACCAGCTGTTGAAATGATGACAGAGCCTCTACATTGGCAATGATTTGACGTTTTGGAAGAACAAGCCAAAGCAATCGCAAATACAGAAAAATTAAACAACAAAACAAAAAATGGCATTTGACATGTACAATAAGTCAAACACTAATCGTAACTGGGGTTTTTTTTTTTTTTTTTTTTTTTTTGGGGTCTGGCTGGAACTGTAAAAACATTTACATAAACATTTTGCTGGAACTGTAAAAACATTTACAGTTCCAGCCAGACCCAAAAAAAAAAAAAAAAAAACTGAACACAGAGGAAGCTAAGGCACTTCTACAATCAAAACTGATAGTGTGGGATGAAGCACCAATGACTCATATTCATGCCTTTCAAGCAACAAAGTTACAGACTACTGCATGATCCGACAGATTAGACAAGTCCTGTGGAGGAAAAGTTATACTACTAGGCGGAGACTTCAGGCAAGGTCTACTGGTGATACTATGAGGCTCAAGAGTTTATTTTTTTAATGAAAACCTCAAACACGAGAGGTATTAGAACCTATAGTACTTGGTACCGTGCTTGGGTTGGAGGTTGAGAAGACGAAAGAAGGTATTTGTTGACATTAGACTTGAACTTCTGTAGACTGTAATTTTCAGGAAATACGTACAAAGGAAGGTTGTTCCAGAAAACAGCAGTTGAATGAATAAACGAAGAAGATGAAAAGTTGGTTCTGTGAGTTTGAAGTTGGACAGTAAATGGATGTTGGCTGGTGGCGGCACGTGTTCGGACTGTTTTGAAAGAGAGAGCAGGAATAATAGAAGCCAATTCAGAAGAACAGTGCCCATGGAAGTATCTGTAGAAAAGCCATGCAGCAAAAACAGTACATCTGAGACAGCGAATGGAGAGACTCTGTTAGAGAGGAGTCATTAATTAACCTAACTGCCCTCTTCTGAATGGAATCTGGAAGCCTGAGAGAGAGGTTTTGGGGGCACCACCCCAGATGTGGAAACAATATTCCATGGTAGGGTGGATTTGCGATTTGTATAGAGTGAACAGCTGTTTGGAAGGAAAGTAACGCTGAGAGCCAAAGAGAAAACCAAGTTTTTTAGATGCAGAGGAAGCAATATTTGTAATGTGCCTATACCAAAAGAGGTTAGAAGTCAGGGTAATCCCCAAAAGAGATATATCAACTTGCCTAGAAATCGGAGTATCATCAAAGGTAAGCATAGGAGCAGAAGAATCCTTTTTGCGAGATATAAGACAAGACTGAGTTTTAGAAGGATTGAAATCAACTAAGTTGTCTTTGAAGAAAGTTAGTAAAAAATTCTTTACATGTATGAACACTAAGGGGAAAGGATGGAACCATATTGGTCCACTAAAGGTTTTCCATATAAACTATTTCCAAACTCATGTTTTAATATAATAAGTGAATAGGCACATTATAGCCTTAGCAGCTTATGTGCCATTAAGCCTCCATAACAACAACAACAATAAACTATTTCCACCTTCTCCTCCACTCCAAAAAAAAAAAAAACTTATTGAAATAATAACAAACATGTGCCTCCCATTGTTATTGTTTTTTGCTTTTTTTAATGTTTTTTTAAAGTAAAAAACATTATCTCTTATCAGGCAAGTTAAGGGATAATGGAGGAATTCTTAGATTCATGCAATGTTACAAAAATTGAAAATATGCAAATATCTCATATAAAAGGCAGTTCAACAGTGATCTGGACAATTTTAATTTGTCTGATAGAAGTCAGACTTAATATTAAAAAAAAAAAAAGTCCAGAGTTTAATGTAATGACAAGGCTTGTGTAACATATAGTCAATAATTACCCTTGCTAGTTCGGATTAATTGGGAGAAGAGGTCATCTGGATTAAGCTATAATCTGTATTAGTGAAGCAAAAGATTGCCCTAAAAGACAAAAAAAAACTTAGAACACAAATAAATAGAAAATTTAATGATATGGGTAGTGCTGGTGAAAATAAATTTAAAAAAATATTGCTGTAGAGCCTTTATTTAAAAATTATAAAAAGACTGCATTTATCCATCGATAGAAGATTCAGAAGTTGTACGGCAGACTTGATTAACCAGGCCGTTTCAAGACTTCAAAGTTTAAAAAAAAAAAAAAAAATCCACCAGAAATCATAAAATTCAATAATTCAATAAAATAAATAAATAAATAAAATAAATAAAGGTATAAACAGATGTTTTGCATGCCAAACACAACTTATAACTTACGTTATAAGTTGTGTTTGGAGTTGAATGTACCTATTATCCTGCGCCCCCCCCCCACTCTCTTCACACCAACTGCTCAAAAAAAAACAATGGAAAGAGAACAAATGTTTAGTTTGTTTTAGTGTGTCATGTGAATTGTACTCCATTGCACCGCAAAAAAAAAAAAAAAAATTGTTTTGTTATTTATGTCAGGAGTTATTTTTTTGTTTAAAAATTGTGAAAATGATGGGTAAACGCAAAAGAGTTGTGCTTTCAATTGAACAAAGACTTCAAATTATTCAAAAGTTTGAAAATGGTGCATCCATTAAATCTTTAATGACCCATTATAATGTTGGTAACCAAACCATATGCAACATTATTAAAAATAAAGGGAAGCTATTAGATTTTGCGGGCTCATCTGACAGCATTAAAGACATGACTATCAGAAAAACTATGAAACTGTCTGCATATGAGGACCTCGACAAGGCAATGGTGTGGTTTCGCCAACAATTACATAAACCCATAATGTATAAAATGTTAGCTTATGTACATGTATATGTATAGGAAGTACGCAAATGAAGCGATATAAGAATTTACACCCGTTTGACTCAGAGTCAACAACAATACTGAACAACATGCAAGACAGTGTGATGTATGTTCTGTCTCTCTCTGTGCAGTCAGAGTGACTCGACTGTGAAAGAATTTTTCATATTTTGATTCAGATTATCCGACATCTAGATTAACTGTAACTGGATTAGTGAGGGGTTACTGTATTTTAATTTAATTTTATTTATTTTTAAAGTTGAGGAGGGGAACTACACCCTCTACAATAGCATATGTTATCATTGATACTGTAATATGTTGTATGTCAAAAAAATAAAAAACTCAGGGCTTATAAAACGGTTTTAGTGCAGTACATTAGACATTGATCTTATTGCTGCTGTGCACGCTCCTCCTTTGCTATTGGCCCATCACATATGGTCTCTTGCAGGAAGGTAGAACTTGTTATTTTGATTATAAAGGCTCCATAATACCAAACTGATATTTTTTGACATACAACGTATTGCAGTATCAATAACGATGTGGGAAGTAAAGCCTTCAGAACTTAACAAATTAAATTTAAAAAAACTGCAGATTCATTTCTTAGTTTGCAGTTATTTCAATAGGCACAAAAATGATCATTGCATACAAAATACTTTGTTATTATATAATTTGTTTCATAATTGTGTTATTGAATTGTTAAAATACATAGCTCTTTTGCAAGTGTTATGATCTTTGACATGTATCTAAAGCCAGTATTAATTACAGAAAAAAGTATATTCGATTCTGTAAGAATTTGCTTTACATATTTATTATTTCTATTTAAATTATGAGGACATAGTTTCACTTAAATTTTTCTTGTTACAGATAATCTCACAGGATGAAGCAGACAGGAGAGGAAAAGTATATGATAAATACATGTGTAGTTTCTTGTTCAACCTTAATAATGGTAATTTTTTTGCCAAAAACCTTTTAGCAATTCCAGTTTTGTTCCATGCGAATCTATTTTCTCCATCCAAAACACATTAAATTTTACTTTCTTAAATTCATCTAAATTATTTTGATGGGACATTCTGTTAGCTGAGCAATAAATATGTCAGTAATCCCCCAGTTTACAAGCATTATGAAAATTGAAATTTTAAATTGAAAGTTCATAAATCGGTAGTGTGAATTGCTGATATGGATAATGATATTAGTGTTAATCATATAATGCAAGGAAGCTGCAGGCTTGTGCTGCTTTGGACGAAAATAAATAAAATAAAAATAAAGTAAACAACCTATATCTCCCTTCTCTTATAACTATCCGGCTGACCTTTGAATTTCCCCCAACTGTCAGCTCAACTACCCACAAAGGTAACTTATTTCAGCAATTAACTTATTGGTTATAAGAAAACTTCCAACAGTGCAGTCTAAATCTCTTTCAGTGTAATTTGAATTTATGACCACTAATTCTAGAATCATTTATAATGATGAAAATTTCACCACCTTTAATTTAACTATCTCCTCTCAGATCCTTATAGACTTCAGTCCGGTCATTTTTATGGTGCCTGATTGCCAAGCTCCTGTAGCCCACATATTCAGTCTTTCCTCACATGGATGCCCTTTTGCATATATCACCAGTGGTGAGCTATAGTGGGCTCGTGAGAGCCCATTGTTGAGATGATCATTTATTTTACAAATAAAATCCTGGATGCAATTATTAAGTATCTAGAGCCGAAACTACGGTGGAGCAGTGGGGCTCCATCCCCGTCATTTTAATGGTGCAATCAATCAATCAGCTATGTATTTTAAAATTGCTTCATTTTTGATTTAATTACACTCGGACCTCTGTTTAACCAACTTCTTTATAGTGAATTTTTTTGAATTCCCCTTGGAAAGAAAATTTCCATGTAACGAGCGGATTAGGAGAGACAACTTTGTATGCATTGTTCTCACCTCTGGCCTTTAGGTAATTAGAAAGTGCAAATTAAGGGTGAAGGGGATTACCGTTTCACAAATGTTAGTAGTGTCCGTAAAACCTATGCAGTCACATACTGAGAGGTCGCACTAGTCAATATGCTTTCCATAGCCAGTCAGAGGATTAATTCCTGACACAGATAATAGCCTCTGGTTAACCTGTGTTGTGGTTCCCTTTTACTCTGACAAACAGGCATATGTTTTTCGAAGAAGTGAGAGTGATCCACACCTTCCAGTAAATTTCTCCTGTCTATGTTTACTTGGTCACAGTAGCTGAATATCTGCGTGATTTCAACATTTTGCACATATTCAAAGAACTAATGACAGTAGCAACGTAGAGGGAGGATTGAGGCAACTAAGATATTATATAAACTTTACAAAGATGAGATTCTGGCAGATTTTGAAACTTTGTCGAGGTTTCACTGTGTAGAAAATGTTCTAAAATATAATGGCATACAGGCAATAATTAAAAAAAAAAAAAAAAAAAAAAACTATCACCAATCTCCAAAAAAAACCAGCGCGAATTATCCCGCTTGTGCAAACATTTTGAATCAGAAATTAAATATTCTGGATTATTAAATTGATTTTTAAATCTGGAATTTCTTAACCGTTTAGCACTAATGATCGATATCCTGCAGGAGCTCTCTTACCTTTCAGAAGCTTTACAGAATCACTATGGTAAAAGCAGATAAATTAATTATTCAAACTATCAATGCTATTGCTAATTTGAAAAATTCTGAAGGAAATTATGAAGCTAAAATCGAGAGCATGTGAAGTGGAAAGAATTTGAAGGAATCAAAATCGAAAGTAAAGAAATTACCTCGTGGCAAGTAATTAAATAAAGAAAATAACGATACCATTGAAAGAATTTTTAAATATATGCTACCCGAAATCATGGAATATGAAAGAACTGTCATCTCGGTGGCAAGACTGTGAACACCGAATAAGAAATTTTAGTTTTCTGATAAAATGTGAAATAAAAATTAATGATTTTAGAGATTTTGTCAAACACAGTTTATCTTTAAAATTGAATGAAATTCCCTTTTCAATTAAGAAAGCCAGAAATATCTTTGAAACCATTGCGATTAGCAGTGCTGAAGCTGAGCGAGCTTTCAGTGTAATGAATAATATTGAGTGAATGAATGAATAATGTTGAAAATTAAACACGTTGCAGATTATGATCACCATACATTTAAATGGAAAACCATTGCTTCAATTTGATCCTGATCATTCTGTGAACTCATTCCTCTGTAATCATCGCTCAGCTATTGAGCAAAGCAGAAGATCAACAACAAATATTAATAAAGAAGTAAATTGTATGGGGCAATTTTTAGAATGAATTTTTCTTGAATATTTCTGTAATAATTTTTTTTCATCTAATCTGTGATTTTTGTGTACTTTTTCTAGAAAGTTTGTTTTTTATATAATATATTTGTTTTTATATTGTGGAATGTTTTGTGATAGTTTTTATGTTATTTGTGATATGGGAAATATTTCATGTTATTCTTTATTCGCAATGTTAAAATTTTCATAAAAAAAATGTATCCATTGTATTTCCCTAGTTCTTAAAAAAAAAAAGGACTAATAAAAATGTTGCGGGGTAGATAGTGTGTGTGAAACATCCTTCGCGTTTCTTTTAGGTATTTTGATTTATATATATTGATTACAAAATAAAAGAGCTTTTTTATTGTAAATATTTTATTGAGCATTCACAAATTTTCATAATTTCTGGAAGTCAAGATATAATGGATTTATGATAACTAAAGTAGGAGATGTATACTTGCAATTGCAACGTATCTAAATGTCTTTGGAAAAAGCGTCGATTGAAGTACCAATCATATAGGTGAAACAGCATACACAGCTGTTATGGGCACCTAATAATGGAATGTAACAAAAATGCAAGACAAAAAGGAGAAATTGTTGATAAATATTTGTATTGTTGCAATCATACTTACTGCAGTAGTAACTTCAGGAAGCATGATTGTGACATCATACTATTCAAAAATTCTAAAAAGTTAGAACTCCAGACACTATCGTATCAGTTATCATCATAAGGGGAGGCATGATGACTAGGTTTTTAAGTTTCTCTTTCTTTTTTTTTTTTTTTTTTTTAGATAGACCCAGGAACGTTTTACACATTCACTTATACCATGGTTAAGGGGGTAATAAGCCCTATCTGTCCATCCCCTGACTTGAGATATCATACCAGTCATGAAAAATGTGTTACGTGCTCTAATCGCACTAGTAGTGCGAGCGTGGGAAACGCCTCTGGTGGAAGCCACAGATGATGTCACTTCTGTAACAGTAGTGTGGCGGACTGTGACCGATCAAATTTACTCAGTAGAAAGTCAGAAAAACTGCGAGCCCATTGTTAAAATATTCACAGCTCACCACTGTATATCACCAAATAGGTTGCCCATCATTGGACTCTTTCAGGAAACGCCGTTCGCAGGCTGGCCGCTAGTTAGTACACCGGACCGAAACTATTGGTAACTCTTTAGGAGGCTTACTGATCAGCTAGTGTATAATCTTGCTACCTCTACTCTGCCAGATAGTGACTGGATGGAGTTCAAGTAGTGTGTATGCAGGGGGCATTATCGAGACCACGTTATGTCTAGGATCTGGGTATATTCTTAACATGTGTACGCCATATCCAAAAATTTCATTACTTCATACAGCATGTTCCCCCCCCCCCCACCACCACCACACTTTTTTCTTGCTATTGAATACACCACGAATTATCAAACTAATAGAGTAAGCTTATCTGTGAAAAGATCTAAACCTCCCAAACACTTCCTAGTTCATTTCACAAATATACATGGTCTCAATTCTAATCTCAGTGATGTCCATTTCCACTTGCAGTCTGCCAAACCCTGTGTACTTTTTCTGACAGAATCTTAGTTATCGTTTGATTCAACTACTGCACATCTCAGTTGCCCAAATTATTTGCTGTATGAATCCTTTCGCCTCAAAGGTGGTACTTATACATATGTCCGTTCCAATATTCCCTGTCAGAGACTTGGTAATTTGGAATCTCCTCTTTTTGATCTTCTCTGGCTTAAAATCTCTCTACCTCATTGTGTCAAATTCATCTGTTGTCTCTACCGTTCACCCAACTCCACTAATCACTTGGAGTTCTTTGACTTCTGCTATTTGCAACTTGACTTTCTCCAGTCCAATTTTCCTAACAATAAGGTAGTTTTCCTTGGTGATTTTAATGTTCACAACTCCAGCTGGCTTCCGTTTTCTAGTCACACCGACCCAGCTGGTCGAGATGCTGAGGCTTTTGCAATTACTAATGACCTCGGACAGATTGTTCATTTACCTACCAGAATACCGGACAATCCTAACCATACAGCCAACACACTTGATTTTTGCTTGATCTTTTTTCCTCAGAAACAACCCTTCTAAGTACACAGTCAAAGTGAATGGTCCATTAGGCATCTCAGATCACAATTTGGTGATTGTGTCTTCTCCAGTGGAGCTTTTAGGTGGGTATATAGGATGTGTTAGGGTAACTAAGAATAGGAGTAGGAACATGTATACCAATGCTAGAAGTATAGTAAATAAATTTGATGAATTTGAAGTGTTGGTCAAGACATCAAAGGCGGATATTGTTGGGATAGCAGAGACGTGGTATCACACAGATATAAGGAATGCTGAACTGGAATTTGGGGAGTACAATGTGTACAGAAAGGATAGACAGGATAGAAAGGGAGGTAGTGTTATGCTGTTAATTAAGAAAAACATAAAATCAAAAGAAGTGCATCCAGTTGATATAGATGAACAGTGCACTGTTGAGTCAGTTTGGTGTGACATAAGCACTGCGAAAGCAAAAATAAGAGTAGGAGTGTGTTATAGGCCTAATGACTCGAATGAGTACAATGAACAATTGTACAGAGAAATAGAGTGGGCTAGTAAATCGGAATGACTTATAATGGGGGATTTTAACTTCCCAGATATTGACTGGAACTTGTGGGTTGGTCACTCACACACTAGTCAGACTTTGGTGGATTTATTGGATGATTGTTTTCTGCATTAGCATATTCGAGAGGCAACCAGAGAAAATAATACTCTTGATCTGGTTATCAGCAGTGATCATTCGTGTATTAAGAATTTGCAGATAACATAGGTGGCAGTGATCACGGTGTACTGATGTGGGATTTACTTAAAGATTTAATTACCATCAGGGGTAAAGGAAAGGGTTTTTGCTTCCGTAAAGGTGAGTACAGTGCTCTCTGACAGTTTTTAAATTCTGTACAGTGGGATCAACTGACGATGTTACCAACAGTAAATTCTAAGTGGGAAGCGTTCAAGGAATTAATCGTGGAAGCTACTAAAAGTTTCATACCTATTAAGAAATATTGTTCAAGGTTTAGGCCTAAATGGTTATCTAACGAACTAATGAGACTCGTAATAGAGAAGAAAAATGCATGGGATGCATATAAATTATCAAGCGACTCAGAAGCCTATGGCAGATATAAGCTAGTCTGTAATCAGGTGACAAAGGAGGTTAGGCAGGCGAAGGCAGATTATGAGAAATCCTTGGCAAAAGATGCTAAGAAAAACAGCAAGGATTTCTTTACTTATATAAACTCTAAAAGGAAGGAGATGAATCTGATTGGTCCACTTGATATCGATGGTTCGACTGTTGATGATCCTGCTCAGATAGCAAACAAACTGAATGAGTATTTTGCATCTACATTCACACATTAGGAATTATTAAGGTTTGAAAATGGCAGAAGGTTATCAAATTGTAGTAGGATACTTAATGATTTTGGAATAACTGAAAGCAAAGTGGAGGAGAAATTGTTGAAGTTAAACATAAGAAAAGCACCTGGGGTGGATGGGACTATCCAGTTATATTAAAGGAGGCGGCAAAGCAACTAAGCAAACTCTTAGCCATAATTATGAGAGCGTCCTTGGACTCAGGGGAGGTTTCCACGGACTGGAGATGTGCAAATGTATCCCCAATTCACAAAGGGGGATCGAAGGGTGACACAAGTAATTACAGACCAGTTAGTTTAAACTTCTGTTCCGGGTAAAATAATGGAGTCGCTGGTTAAAGATGCATTGCAGGATCATCTAGACAAGACTGCAGCAATAATTCAGACACAGCATGGGTTTGTTAAGGGAAAGTGTTGTCTGACAAATTTGATAGGATATTATGATGTGGTTACAAAGGAACTGGATGCAAAAAATAATTTTGATATCATATATTTGGATTTCAGGAAAGCTTTTGACACTGTTGTGCATGGAAGACTATTGTACAAATTGGAGCAGAATGGAATTAAGGGTAAGTTGCTACAATGGATAAAAGGATGGTTAAGTGGGAGAAGACAGGGGGTGGTAATCAACGGGTGCTGCTCTTCGTGGACTAATGTTATTAGTGGAGTCCCACAGGGTTCGGTGTTAGGTCCACTGTTGTTTTGTATATTTATCAATGATATTGATGAAGGTATATCAGGCTTAATGTTGAAGTTTGCAGATGATACAAAGATTGGCAGGGTTGTTAATGACAGTAATGGCAGTGTGCTACTCCAACTGGATCTAGATAATTTGGGCAGATGGGCTAAGAAGTGGCAACTGAAGTTTAACCTTGACAAATGCAAAGTACTGCATATGGGTAGAAGTAACCCCAGAGAAACGTACCAACTGTGTGGTACTACACTTAAGGTGGTAGAAAATGAAAAAGACCTGGGAGTAATTGTGCAGTCAGATATGAAGTTTTCTGAGCAATGCAGACAGGCTGCCAGGGCAGGTCATGGGGTTTTGTCAATGATATATAGGAATTTTGCTAGCAGGGAAAAGGAGGTGATCATCCCTCTGTATAAGGCAATGGTCAGGCTACGCCTTGAGTACTGCGTACAGGTCTGGAAGCCTCATTTTAGGAAGGATGTAGATTTACTTGAGCGTGTACAGAGAAGGGCAACAAGATTGGTGAGGGGAATGAAGGGATCCTCTTACCAAGAGAGGCTTAAGTTCTGCAAATTGCAGTGTCTGGAGACTAGGTACCTGCCCGGTGATCTGATTGGGGTATATAAGGCCTTGAATGGGTTGAGCACGCTGAATTCTGATGGGATCCTTCCACTTGTTCAGATTACGAACCTAAGGGGGCATAAATTCAAATTAAGAAAAGACATGTAGAATAGATATGCGGAAATTTGCCTTTAGCCAGCGGGTGGTTAATTGCTGGAACAAACTTCCATCTATCGTTGTGGAAATTGATAGGTTGAATAAATTTAAGGAGGAACTGGACAGGCATTTGGAGGCAATGGTGTGATTTTTTTTTTTTTTTTTTTTTTTTTTGGCTGATGCTGCATAAGCTCATACACTTGCTTTCTTGCATCACATGCCATTACTACTGCTACTACTACTACTACTACTACCTCATGTTGTTTGGCATTACAAGGATGCAAAATGGGATGACCTGCAAGATTTCTTTTCTTCTTTTGCTTGGTCGAATTACTGTTTCAAAAATTTTGATGTCAACGTTTGCTCAGATCGTGTCAGTGAAATTATTCTTGTAGGAATGGTATCCTTTATTCCACACTCCACTTTCAAATCTCGTTCTTTATCTAAACCTTGGTTTTCCAATAAATGTGCTAAGGCTGTTTAAGAAAAGAATGTTGCATATCGTAATTGGCTTGTTTCCAATTCTTCAGTTTCATTTTCTGCCTACATCAAAGCTCGCAACAATTGTAAAGCAGTTATTGATCAGTCCAAACTAGATTTTGAACAGGTTAAGAATAGAAAACTTGCTTCTTGCTTTAATGGTAGCCGAGCATTCTGGTCTCTTGCCAAAGCTATTGACCGCAACTTTGGCCCATCTCTGCTCCAACCTCTGTCAAAACCAGATGGTTCTGTTATCACTGCAACCAAGGATAAAGCTGACTTAATAGCATCCCATTTTTCTTCCAACTCATGTATTAATGATCTTGGTAAAACACCACCCACCGTTCCCAACACGCTCCATTTAATGCCTCCTGTGGTCTTCCGTAAAAAGGATGCCAGAAGGATTTTGACGAATCTTGATGCTAAGAAAGCTCCAGGTCTCTATGTTATTTCTCCACTTGTTCTCAAAACCTGTGCTCCTGTTCTTTGCCGCCTTTTTTCACTTTCTTATTCCAAAGGTGTTTTTCCTTCTGCTTGGAAATTTTCTCATATCCAGCCAGTTCCTAAAAAGGGTGACAAATCCCTCCCATCCAATTATTGTCCCATTGCAATTACTTCTACTCTTTTTAAAGTAATGGAGAAATAAATTAACCGCCAACTCTTAAATTACAATCCTTCTGTCTGATCAATGACTGCCAGTATGGATTCCGTCAGTGTCGATCCACTGGTGATATTCTGGCTTATGTTACCCATTTAGGGACAAATTCAATGGAAAAGTTCGGTGAAACACAAGCAGTTGCTCTTGACATCTCAAAGGCTTTCAATCGTGTTTGGCATAAATGTATTCTAAACAAGCTTCCATCTTATGGTTTGCCAACTGTTTTTTGTAATTAGTTATCCACTTTTCTCTCTGATCGCTCACTGATGGTAATGGTAGATGGCTCTCTGTCTACTAACTTCTCCACTAATGCTGGTGGCCCCCAAGGTTCAGTTCTTTCCCCCACTTTTTTCCTCTTGTATATTAATGACCTTCTTCCATTGATTGGAAATCCTATCCATAGTTTTGCCGATGATAGCACATTGCATTCCACTTTCCGTTTTGAGAAACCTTGCCCTGCTCAATCAGCTTCAACTTCTCGAATATCCACTATCAATTCCTTAAATGACGATCTCCAGGTAATTCTCCAGTGGAGCAAAGACAACTTAGTTGATTTCAATCCTTCTAAAACTCGGTATTGTCTTATATCTCGCAAAAAGGATTCTTCTGCTCCTATGCTTATCTTTGGTAACACTCCGATTTCTAGGCAAAATGATATCTCTTTTGGGGATTACCCCGACTTCTAATCTCTCTTGGCACAAGCACATTACAAATATTGCTTCCTCTGCATCTAAAAAACTTGGTTTTCTCTTTTGCTCTCACCGTTACTTTTCTTCCAAACGGTTGTTCACTCTACAAATCGCAAATCCGCCCATCCATGGAATATTGTTCCCAGATCTGGGTGTCCCCAAAACCTCTCTCAGGCTTCTAGATTCCATTCAGAAAAGGGCAGTTAGGTTAATTAATGACTCCTCTCTACTTTCCATTTTGAGACTGCATGCCTCCTGTATGCCTTTTCTACAGGTACTTCCATGGGCACTCTTGGCTTCTATAATTCCCGCTCTCTTTCAGAACAGTCCGAACACGTGCCGCCACCACCAGCCAACATCAATTTACTGTCCATCTTCCAACTCACAGAACCAACTTTTCATCTTCATTTATTTATTCAACTACCGTTTTCTGGAACCTTCTTTCATAAATATTTTCCAAAAATTACAGTCTACAGAAGTTCAAGTCTAATGTCAACAAATATCATCTTGTTTTTGGGGTTTTCATTAAAAAAAAAAAAAGGAAGCTTAGGTCTTTTTTCTTTAGGTATCAGCTCTTACAGTTGCCTGATACAATGGAATAATGACCTCCCTAACAATCAAAAGTTTGATAAATCATAAGCAAGAAACCACGAGTTTTCTTGTTGTCTGCTTAGAGAACTGCCTATCTGACTGTGTTATTGCTGCCAAATCTTGTTCTTCCTCTGTTATTTTTAATTCAGCTTCACAAAGTGTGTTATTTTGGGATTGCTATTCCTTAGGTGAAATATTGCATTTTGCTGCATTAAAATATAACTACCACTTTTCTGACAATTGTGAAGGAGTCCTGCTTAGTGCTGATCATTATTACTCTGCAGTCTTCACTTCATATGCTGATTTTGACACCTAGCCTTTTGTCAATGTCATTAATGAAAATCAGAAACTGTGGTCCCGGAACCAATCCTTTAGAGGAACCCAATTCTAATGTTAGACCATTCTGAAGAATAACCATTAAAAACAATCTTCTGTTTCCTGCGCTGCAGCCACTCTGCATTCCGTCTTAGAACCTTACCCGTGATCCCAACATGTTCCAGCTTATACAGTAATCTCTCTTGAAGTCAGATGCTTGCTGAAATCCAAATAAACAATGACAAAATTATATCCTATGTCAAGTTCTAAATGTTCCTGTATTACAATACATTGCCACTGTGATGTTCCTTAACACTGAAGTTAGACCGACTGATCTCTAGTTGCCTGCTTTACCCTTAGAACCACCTTTATGTATTTGTAATATATTGTGGCATCTCCAATCCAGGGAAATCTCTTCTGAGCCAAGTGGTGCCCTTGTGATTTACCTTAATGGTTGAATGTGCTTTGTTGCTCCCTCCTTACTTTCTACATGTTGCTGCCTCCTTCAAAATTGCTGAATGCACTCTGTTTTGCTGCCTTCTTGCTAAATGAGGTTAGCATAAGCATTAGCAAAGGCACACGATGCAAGAAAGCAAGCTTATAAAGCATCAGCCAAAAAAAAAAAAAAAACCTTATTTCACCCATCCACTCACTCTAACTGTTTGTCTAGTTCTGCCTTGAATCTATTTCAGCTATCAACTTCTACAACGAGAGATGGAAGTTTGTTCCAGCAATCGACCACCTGCTGGCTAAAGGCAAACTTCCGCACATCTATCCTACAACTGTCTTTCCTTGATTTGAATTTATGCCCTCTCAGACAATTCTGAGCAAGAGAAAAAATCCCATCAGCATTAAGCATGCTCAAACTATTCAAGGCTTTATACACCTCTATCAGATCACCTCGCAGGTGTCTAGTCTTCAGACACTGTAATTTGAAAAACTTAAGCCTTTCTTCATAAAAGCAACTCTTTGTTCCATTCACTAATCTTATTGCCCTTCTCTGTACTCGTTCCAACAGCTCTACATCCGTCTTAAAATGAGGCCCCCAGTACAGTACTCAAGGTGTGGCCTGAACATTGCCTTATAAAAGGGGATAATCACCTCCTTATCCCTGCTAGAAAAATTCTTGTATATCATTGACAAGACACCATGATCTACTCTTGCAGACCATCTGCACTGCTCAGAAAACTTCATATTTGCCTGCACAATTACCCCAGGTCCTTTTCACTCTCTTCCACTGTCAGTGTAGTACCACACAGTTGATACGTTACTCTGGGGTTACTGCTTCCCATATGCAGTACTTTACATTTGTCAATGTTAAACTTCACTTGCCACCTCTCTGCTCAACTTTTCTAGATCCTGTTTCAGCAACATACTGTCATTAGTGTCATTAACAACCCTGCCGACCTTCATATCATCTGCAAATTTGGACATTAAGCCTGATATACCATCATCACTATCATTTATAAATACAGAAAACAACAATGGACCCAACACTGAACCCTGAGGGACTCCACTAATAACATTAGTGGAGTCCCCCAGTGTCCATTGATTACCACTCTGTCTTCTCCCACTCAACAGTCCCTTTATCCATAGCAGCAATTTGCCTCCAATGCCACACTGCTCCAATTTGTGCAGCAGTCTTCCACGTGCAACAGTATCAAAGGCTTTTCTAAGATCCAATTTCTAAGATGCAAAGAATAACTTCAATATATGATATCGAAGTTATTCTTTGCATCCAGTTCCTTTGTGACTACATAGTATCCAATGAAATTAGTCAGGCAAGACTTCCCCTTAACAAACCCATGCTGTGTCCTAGCTATAACTGAAGTCTTGTCTAGATGATCTTGCAGTGCTTCTTTAACCAGTGCCTCCATTAATTTCCCTGGGACAGAAGTTAAACTAACATGTCCGTAATTACCTTTGTCTCCCTTTGATCCTCCTTTGTGGATTGGGTCACATTTGCACATCTCCAGTCCATGGGTACTTTCCCTGAGTCCAGGGAAGCTCTCATAATTATGGCTAAGGGTTTGCTTACTTCCTTTGCTGCCTCCTTTAATATAAATGGATAGATGCCTTTCTTATGTTTATTTTCAACAATTTCTCCTCCACTTTACTCTCAGTTATTACAAGATTATCTAGCTTACTGCCAGAGTTGAAAACACCTTTGGCATTCCCCTCGCTGAATATCTCCTCGTGTGTGAATGTCGGTGCAAAATATTTATTTAGTTTGTTATCTACCTGAGCAGGATCATCAACAGTTGACCCATCGATATCGAGTGGACCAATCTGATTCATTCTCTTCCTTCTAGATTTTACCTAAGTAAAGAACTTTTTGCTGTTTTTCTTTGCATCCTTTGCCAAAGATTTCTCGTAATCTGCCTTTGCCTGCCTAACCTCCTTTGTGACTTGATTAGAGACTAGTTTATATTTGCCATAGGCTTCTGTGTTACCTGCTAATTTATATGTATCCCATGCATTTTTCTTCTCTGCCACATGTCTAATTAATTCATCTGATATCCATTTAGGCCTAAATATCTTGAACAATATTTCTTAGTTGGTATGAAAAGTCTAGTAGCTTCCAAAATTAATTGTTTGAATGCTTCCCATTTTGAATTTGCTGTTGGTAACATCATCAGTTGGTCCCACCGTATGGAATTTAAATACTGTCTCAGACCACTGTAGTCGCCTTTACGAAAGCAAAAACCCTTCTCTTTACCCTTGATGGTAGTTACCTCTTTGAGTAAATCCCACTTCAGCACACTGTGATCGCCGACCGGGCTAGCCGAGTGGGTAAAGTACCTGCCCGGCAACCTAAAGGTCGCGGGTTCGATTCCCGCCTTGGGCTTGGATCAAAGTACTGCAAAAACCTTGGGAGGTGCAATATGGCCACAGAAGCCGATGCACCAACTATTACCAAATCAAAAAAAAAAAAAAATCAATCACACTGTGATCACTGCCACCTAGTGGTTCGTTTATCTGCAGATTCTTAATGCATGAAGAATCACTATTGATAATCAGATCAAGAGTATTACTTCCTCTAGTTGCCCGAACATGCTGCTGTAGAAAACAATCATCCAATAAATCCACAAAAGCCTTGCTAGTGTGTGAGTGACCAACCCACAAATTCCAGTCAATCTCTGGGAAATTAAAATCCCCCATTATAAGACACTCTGATTTACTGTCCCACTCTATTTCTCTGCACAATTGCTCATTATACTCATCAGATTCATTAGGCCTATAACACACCTACTGTCATTTTTCCTTTGTCATTTTATCCAGATATCATGGAGCCTGGACTGTAGGCTCCGTGATAACTGGTTTGTGGGTAACGATCAGGTCTAGAATATTCTTACTCCTAGTATTTTCTTTAATGTGCCAATGCAAATGATAATCGTCTAGTTTAAGATTATTATTATATTTAATACCACTCATATACCACATGAAATTAATAATATAGTTTATTAAGCAGTCACATAAACCACTCCACATTAAGGTGATGTTTCAGGCATCTTGCTGATACCCATCATCAGGTCTGATGGTTTAGGTGATTGCTTAATAAACTATATTATTAATTTCATGTAGTATATGAGTGATATTAAATATAATAATCTTAATGGAAAGCAATGATATTAAATCATCTAGTTTATTTAAAATTTTTACCCCCTCCCATGGTGAGTTTCCTTTCCACTTGTTCCAATCTTAAGGGACAAATTGAATTACCCATAATAAGACATTCACACTTTCCTGCCCATTCCATTTACATGTAGAGGCCCTTGTCATACTCTTCCCACCACAAATTATATACTAGCATGCATAAGTATTGAGTCTGCACAGCTTTAGTTGCACTCAGCTAAAGTTGCTTTCAGTAAGAAGCATGACCCTTGCCCTTATTCCTATCTTGTGTATCCTTTCTCTGTATATTATACATATATTCCTGGATGACACCATTTTTTGTTAGCCCTATTTTGTCAGTGTTAGTTGTCCTAACCAGGAGTTTAAATCACTTGTTTTATTGACGACACTCCTAGCTGTACACGCAGTTGAGACTTGGTGTTTTTTATAATTTATTACTCTGAGCCCTAATGAGCCATAATGTCATGGCAGTCCTAATTTCCTTGACTGTATTTTCACTGTAGATGAGTTTGGGTGTTTCAATACAACCCAGTACAAGTCATCAGAACGTGCAGTGGACTTAAAATCATCACGAAGACCCAAAAAGTTTTGTTTACAGAAGTTCGCAATAAAAACAATGCTGATTGTGCTTTTGTGCTTTTCAACAAAAATAGGGTGTGATTCACAAGGAATTTGTACCTGAAGGGGGAGATAGTCAATTCTGTATTCCGTGTACCAGAAGGCAGTTCAGGAGCATGCTTGGCTAAAGCTGGAACCCTAATAAAAGCATTCTGGTTTTTGATTTCTAAAAATTGGCAAATACAGTCGATGCAGAACAAATATGGTGTAAAACTTTTAGCCCTTTTTGGAGTGCATGTAAAGATTTACATTTAAAACAATTTGTCCATTAATATCTAATTATCTTAATTTTTCCAGTATGTAATCATTCTCTTATCTGAGTTTCCAACAAATTGTGGGCACAGTTTACAATAGGTGGCAGCACCACAAAAGCTTTGAAAATCAGGAAAGGAGATTGTGCCTGTTGACTTCAGTTGTTTAATTTGGGATTATGAAA
This sequence comes from Mastigoproctus giganteus, assembly GCF_048544385.1. Taxonomy (NCBI): domain Eukaryota; kingdom Metazoa; phylum Arthropoda; class Arachnida; order Uropygi; family Thelyphonidae; genus Mastigoproctus; species Mastigoproctus giganteus. The sequence goes on from NC_143587.1 coordinate 33,690,761, forward strand.
GCTGAAATTGAAGAAATTCTCTGCAATTCAAATCCAGAAGTTAATAAAATCAAATCAAGTAATACATAAATAGATGTAGAGGATATATTATCATTACATAAAAAAAATAACAAAGTTTATGTTGGTTTTTTTTTTGTTTTTTTTTTTAATTCTGATTTGATTTGACAGTAATTTTACTTTGTTAATGGACAGTAAAGTCAGAATATGAACAAATTAATATTTAAAAGTGTTTATTTTCAAAATTACATGAAAAAAACTTGTTTCAGAAAGCTCACATATGTTTAACAAAACTCATGTGTTTAACAGATATCACCAGAATGCTATTAACTTATTTCAGAGCATAGCATGTATTGCTCTAGCTTTATTAAATGAGTAGAGTAGGATTTTGAATCTTAAATGACAAAGGGTTTAAAATGGCAAGAGGAGCACTTTTAGTGTAAATTTTTTTATATATATATATATATATATATGGTTAATAAGGAATTTATAGGGGAGAATCTTTCAAAGGCACTGCATTAAAAAAATTAAATTCGCGTCACAATGGAATGGCTTAAGCTCGTTTTAATGTAATGTTGGTTTTATTTTCAGATTTTGTTGTTGATGCTACAAGAAAAGGAAATAAGATCAGATTTGCTAATCATTCCATCAATCCTAATTGCTATGCAAAAGTTATGATGGTAAATGGGGACCACCGCATTGGTATTTTTGCCAAAAGAGCTATTCAGTCTGGTGAAGAGCTTTTCTTTGACTATAGGTAAAAAACTGTTTTTATTTTTCTTATTATAGCAGAATTAGCTATTTATGATGACAACAAATAATTAGTCATTTTTTTTATTATTTTTGTAGACTTATTTTTGCCACTTAAACCATATGATGCTTAAAAAATTTTTTTTCAAAAAAACTAAAGATCAACTTGACAGAATGATTGCTGTCATCTGATGGTGTTTTGATATTGTAATCAATGTAAGTGATGTGCAGCAGTAAGATAGTGGCTAACATATTGCAGAGTTGGAAAAATGCAATGTGCAGTCATGCTCTAGTCAGTGGAAGTTTCAAGGTACTCATAACTCCCACTAGCTAGAATTTACAGACTAATTAGCAAGTACCCAGCTATGGGTAGCAATGTCTGCACTCTGAAAGAAATAATTAAGAAAACTAACTACACATTAATATAATGGAACCCCCTATGCATGTGACCTGTGAACTTACATAGCCACCAGGACAGACAGTTTCGATGGCACAGATACAAGGGGTGGTCAAAAAGTTCTTAGAACAGGGTATATGAAATGTATATATAAATTACAGAATATGTAATGTTTGATGGCTTGTCTCATAAAATAACATGAAAAAAAATCATATGTAAACTATCTTATGGATAGTTTTACATATAGATGGGAGAGGAATGAACATCTAACAAATCGAGTATTGTTCAATAATCAAATTTTTGACCAAAAGAGGACAGAAATGTTAAAGAAATCCACGAAAGAATGACTAGTGTTTGGGGAAGTATCATCTAGATATGCTACTGTTGCAAGATAGTCAGCAGAGTTCAAAAGACAATGGGAGTCAGTTGAGGATGATCCACGGTGTGTTTGGCCATCCAAGGCAGTCAGTTCTGAAACAATTGCCATCATTGAAGGAAAAAAATTTAGAAAACAGAAAATTTAGAAAATACATGAGCATTTGGGAATGTCCAAAGTTTGTGCAAAATGGATTCCCAGAAGCCTTCCATTCATGACAAACATCAGAGAATTAAGTCATCAAAAGAGAATTTAAAATAATTCTTGTTAATCTAGGTAGATTTTTATCCTGTTTGGTGACTGGTGGTGAAACCTGGTTACATTTTTACAGTCGTGAATCCAAATTAAAAAGCATGCAGTGGAAGCACAAGGAATTTCCAACCCCAAAAAGGTTTCATACCCAACCATCAGTTGGAAAAATGTTGGCCTCAATTTTTTGAGTCACAAAAGGATTGTTGTTAATTGATTAGATTGCACTTAAATCTACCATAATAGAGAAATATTATGCCAGCCTTATGCTGAAGTAAAAGCTGCAATTCAGGGATAAAAAGACATGGAAAGCTGAGTCACTGGATTTTGTTTATCCACATTAATGGATCCATGCAAAAAACTTGGGTCACGCAGGCTAAAATTCATAAATTTGGATTTGAACAATTAAATCACCCCACATCAGCTCAAATCTGACCCCAGTTGACTATTATTTGTTCAAAAACTCCAAGTCTCACCTTCATGGTACTCATTTTAAAAATGACGAAGAGGTAAAAGTAGTTATGGAAGCATAGTTTGTGATGCCCAACCTGAAGAATGCTTTTCGAAAGGATTAAACTCTTTGCAAATTAAATACAATAAGTACAGTAAGACCCCCGTATCCGCAGGGGATATATTCCAAGACCTACCGTGGATGTCTGAAACTGCGGATATAAACGAACACCTGCTGACCCCATATATAACGTGATTTTCTTGTACATACATACGTATAATAAAGTTTAATTGATAAATTAAAACACAGTAAAACATTACCAACATTAAATACAGTAATAATAAAGTACAGCAGACTCTCAATTTACCAGGATTGGATTAACCGGGACACTTCAAGACTCCAAATTTAAAAAAAAGAAAAATCAATCAGAAATCATAAAATTCAAGTAATAACTAGAATAGGTATAAACAGATATTTTGCAAGTTGTAAATAAGCGACAAAGTCGTTATTGGGAGATTAGTGTGTACCTATTATCGCAACCCCCTGCTGTCTTCACGCCTACTGCTCAAAACAAAACAAAAAAAGTGACCAAATGTTTAGTTTGATTTAGTGCGTCGCGTCGATTGTTGTGTTCCGTCGCACCAGAAAAGGACAAATTCTGTTTCGTTATTTATGTCAGGGATGTCGGAATTTTTTTTTTTTTTCTTTCTTTTATAGTGATTTTTTTTTTTTTTTTTTTTTGTTTGTTTGTTTAGAAATCATGAAAATGTTGGGTTAATGCAAGAGTTGTGCTTTCAAATTAAATAAAAACTTGAAATTATTCAAAAGTTTGAAAACAGTGGATCCCTTAAATCTCTAATGAACATTATAATGTTGGTGACCAAACCATACGCGACATTGTAAAAAATAAAGGGAAGCTATTTGATTTAAAATCAACATTGTAAAAAATAAAGGGAAGCATTGTGTTGGACATGCAAGTAGTGTAGTATGTGTTAAGTTTTTTCACAAGTAACTGAATCAGCGGATACAGGGACACAACTGTATATTGAAGTTCAGAGTTGAAAACATTAAAATATAAAAACATAGAATTTTATATTCCATTCTCAGAACTTTTTGACCACCCCACCCTCATAGAAGCAAATGGAATATCCACTCTTAATCCAGATCTAAAGCTATTTCCATCTCTTTGTATCCATAGAAGAATGTCCTGCTGGAGTACACATCCAGTAATTCAGTGACAAAGCATCAGCATGAGATTAAGTTTTGGGTTAGGAGAGTACAGCCACTGGTTTCTTTACAAAGTATTTATCACAAATACTTGGACATTTATGGTACTACAGAGAAAAATGGCAGATCAATATAGCACTATTAAGAATAGAGATATGTGTATAAAGGCCTTTATTAACTCATTTGGATCATACATGAGCACCTCTTAGGAGGTTTAATGGTTATCAAAAGGAAACATTTTAATACAACCCTTTGTTGTGAAAAAGGAAGTCTTATTGCAAAAGGTGTTGTATTGAATTTGAAGACTGCTTTCACTAATTTGATTGACTAACAATGATTGTTCAGTTATGTGACATATTTAGTTTTTTAAATAAAGCTGAATTTATAAGACACTAAAATTAACATTCAGATCACCTCGCAGGTGCCTAGTCTCCTTTTACAAAGTCAGTTAGTTATTTGCACAGATGCATCAATTACTTAATTTCATATTTAAAAATTAACATATCACTTTTTGAATGATATTTTTATTTGTAGATGCAAAACTCAAGACCAATATGAACAAAATATATATGCAGTAATGGTTATATTATTGTATAATAGGTTGCCTCAGTGTCATATATGGTGTTCCCTCCCCCGCCTCATCAGTGGGAGGCCAGGTACCTGTCAGTGGAGAACTGACAACCCAGTAATGATTTAACTTAAGGTTTGAGAGAGAGAGACGCCAGGTGTAGTATCTCTCTCAAAATAAAGTGAACTTGGCAGTTTAAAGCATAATAAACTTCATGTTTATCATGTTGCAAAGTCATCATAATATCACTTGCATATTCTTTTTATGAATAACATATTAGCTGATGTTGGAATTAACACTGTTTTTTCAAATGCTACTGCTGTTGTTGTTGGTTGTAGTTTAATGGCACAAGGGCCTCTTGAACCAAATTGTGCCTACTTCTGATTTATTATTATTATTTTTTTTTTCGTTTATGAAAACCCCAAACAGGAGAGGTATTATAACCTATAGTACTTAGTACTGTGCATGGGTCGGAGGGTGAAAAGATGAAAGATACTTGTTGACATGGCGCCTTCGTAGCCAGGTGGGCAGGAGCAGCAGTGCATAGTACATATAGGGCGAGAAGAGAGATTGCCTTTTATGGCAGAGAGAGGTAGTGTATATTAAGGCAGACAAGATAGAAAGTGTAATAATCTGATCCAGTGCTAGTTTAATAGTTAAGAGCTTGACGGTGAAGATACTGCATACTACTAGTAACAAGGCTGAAGTGATGAAAGAGGGAAAGATTGCAGCAGCACCTACCAGAGTATCAGATTTAAATCCATCAGTATAGACATAGTTCTGCAATTTATAAAGAGAATAAACTGCATGTAACTGCTTAGTGTTCTTTCCTCCATTGCTGAAAGTAGTCATCTGATTTACTAAGTACAGAGGGTAATATGTTATTTATTATTTATTAATACATCCCCACATAATGTTTTAAGAAACTATACTAGGAATGACCATTTTATATTTACCAATAATTTAATTTAAACAAGCATGTAAAGAAACAATAAATGACAAAAAGAAAAATACTGAAAAATTCCAGAGGTTCCTCGTTACAATTCAGTATTATTATCTGACTACCTATTTTAATTTTCTGTCTATTATTGACAACTGTATTTTCCATTCTTTTGATTGCTTTCCAGAACACTAGCCAAACTAGCATATAATAATAATAATAATTCCTATTATTACTGTTATTATAATTTTAACAGCAACACAGCTTGTAGCTCATATCAGTATGTGTAATTGTATATAGAAGTGTGCATTTGCAGGCTCATTTTCATGCTGTTTGGGCTGAAAAACTCAGAATAACGCACTGGGGGAACACCCCCCCCCCTCACACACACACATACGCACACACACATCAGATAACTACAGTCTTGATTGAAGAGAAAATTCCTCTACTCATTAACAGGAATTGGTCCATACTTCTCCATATAGTGATAGATGATGGTTACCATGCTGACTAAGCTGCCATCGAGGACTAGAGTACATAGACAGTGAATATATCTATTCTGTTGGCTAACTTGTGAATTGAAGTGAAATAACCAAACAACCTGAGTTTGGCCTGTATTAGAAAAAGTCTCATAATGAGAGAGATTGGTATCTGGAGGTTTGATGAAATAGATATACTGTTTAATTTTTCTCTGGACTGGAAAAGTAATACCACATCATTAGAAAAAAATGTACAAGATTTAACAAGTGAACAGGAATGGGTTTAACACCAGGAATACTGTTCTTAAAAGCATTCCTATGTTTATTTGGAATATCTTTCAGTTGGTGTGACACATTAGAAATTTGATGTGGTAATGAAACTATTTTTCTTTCTTTTGTTAATAAAGAATATCATTTCTTTTTTACAGATATGGACCCACTGAACAGCTGAAATTTGTTGGCATTGAGAGAGAGTTGGAATTTCCTTGAACTGCCATCACTTTGAGTTGTAATAAAGTGTGATCTACTCTTGATATGCAGAATAATGCAAATCTAATACTACAACTGCCATTTCATGTCACTCATCACCGTACCCCATGTATTTATATGCCTGTCTTCCACCATTATTATATCTTTATATACATTCATGTTGTAGAAATAAAATCATTTTCATGTCATGTCTCTTAATTGTTACACACACTTTGGCATTTTAAAAAAATTCATTAAAATTATGATTTAGCAACTCAGTAGGGATAATCTGAATAATAATTAAAAGATTAATTGAAAAAGTAAAAATGTATAATAACCTATGTCCTATCCCTTGGATATATTACTGAAACTTCTTTATACACAGTGTTGTGAATCAGATTGGTTCCTACAAGATCTTTGATTCACGTAATTTGAATTTTGATGCTCACCATAGTCTTCATCAAGACAGAACCACATACAGCTGACCATGCCCAGATATTGGCTTAATTATGAACTAAGCAAAGACCAATGTAGTTGAAAGTCCTGATGTTTATTGATCGTCATAATGAGAGCATACTATATGGGGAACTGTTTCTATTGAGAATAAAAGGTAAATCTTAACTATCCTTCATATTTGGTATTATAATGGGAAAGAGTGAGGATTAGCCCACCTTTTTCACTGAGGATGCTACCAGTCTATTTATTGAGCTGGGTCCCATTTCAGAGGCCCTCAATTAATACAGATGTTTTGTATCAACATCACAATAGCTCCTTGTCTACAAATTAGTCTTTGTCGTGGTAAGCTAAAAAGCAAAAGGTTGACCAAATTGTAGTGTAACTAACATTGATAAACAAACAACAGTGCATCACTGCATTGTTGTTTATCTGTTTGGTTTTCAGCAGCCAGTAAGCTTCATGAATATCTGAGAGTGTTTGTGAACCAGCATTCATTCCTAGAAATGCTTGGATAGATTTAATTCACCTTTTTCACTTATTAAATATTATATGAAGGGGGGTAAATAAAGTTAATAAAAAAGTTAAATTAGTCACTTATTCAGGTACATTGAAATAGAAAATTTTGTGTGTTTTGCAAATTTTATATTCCGCTTTCAAAGAAATTTTCTAGATGACATCAACAACGCTGTAAGGTTTCATTTTTACCTTGTCGTTTGAACCAAAATCTTGTCTCCTAAATACTGTTTCAGTAGTGGAAATAGATGAACATAGCAGGGTGAACATCATAAGTATAAGGATGGTGAAAAATAACCTGCTCCAGTTCATTCAGATTAGCTATATGTGGACAGTTATTACTATGTGGAAGGCAAACACCTCTGGAATGGAAGATCCTACTTCTTAGAGCTGGTTTCTGAGTTTTTAGATCATATTAGTAACCAGTATGGTTATGGCTTTGTTCAGAAGTGTTTGTCAGTGATGGCCAGAATACAGTGGCTGTCCATCACTTTAGTGAGGCTACACTCTTGAATTTTTTTTTTAATGAAGGTGAATGTGTGTGTATCTTCATTTTACACTGATGCTTGCTTTTGGAAATAAAGTAATGGATCCAGGTTGTTGTCTCAACGGTTACAGTGATAAAAAAAAAAAAAAAAAAAAAATCTTCCTCCAAAATGTGTTAAATGCGATGGCTTTTTTTTTTTTTTTTGTTCTGGCAACATCTTCCATCGTGCACTGACTACTAAATCCTGAGTTGTGTATGGTACCAATACTGGTATTAAGTTTCACTGCCAATTCACATGCTGTTATTCTTCTGTTCATAGAAGTTCAACTTGCATGTTTGCCAGCATCAGTTGAAGTTACTTGTCTTGCTTTCTTCTTAAACACCTGTGTGATCCTCCTTGAATGATTGGCACCTCCGTAGCCAGGTGAGCAGGAGCAGCAGTGTGTAGCACACGCTTCTTGATTAGACCGAGGTTCGAGCCCGTGCCCACCAAATACGGAGGATGCGGAAAGGTCAGGGAATGACCACCGCATATCCAGAGCAATATGGCCTTAGTTGCTAATGCTCCTAAAAACCAAATAACAAACAAACCTTGAATGATTTTCACCATTTAAGCACTGAAGATCGTGACATTCTCCATATTGTGCTCAGTGCCTGACGACGATGATAATGCATTATTCTGCGGCACTAAAAATAACATAAAAGTCAAATTTGCATTGTAGATATATATCTACACACACACACACACACACACACACACACACACACACACACACACACACACACACACACAGGATGACCTAAAAGTCTGAATACACTTGAAATTTTTATATTTTTTGTTTTATTTTGGTGCCTTTGCTGGATTATCATCAGGAAAGTGGACTCCTTGTTTATGTTGCAATGTAATGCAGTATATGTATAACAGGGATAGCCAGCCTATGGCCAAACATGATAATCTTCTGACTTTTGAGCCTCATTGATATACCTAATTTTTTTTCTATTGCATTTCACAACAGGAAAGGTAAGAAATATGTTGCATATTATAATACTTCAATAGCAAACATGTGCGAACCTCAACTCTTCTATCATAGCAAATTATAAGTATATATATAGGAATTTTAGTCTGTAAGTGACTTGTGAAACTAAAGGATTTATAGGAAATTTTATTATATTTTTTCTATTAAGGCAAGACGCAACTTCCTATAGTATTTCAATAAATTGGGTTGTTAAAATTAAAGTATCCCTATGTAGAGGGCTCTGCAGCAAGTTCTAAGGCTCGTACTGAAGAGAAATTTGGACAACAGGTACGTACAATAAAGAATGCACTCGCCATTTATTGGGGGGGGGGAAAATTTCACTGTATGGCACGTAACTATCTTAGTTACGTGCCATACGTTATTTGCATAATCGTAAGTTATTGCCATAGCGCTACTACTGAGCTCTACTGTACTGTATAAAAGCAAAGCAGTCTCTTCGAAATCATACAATAGATGTTTACCTGCACTACAGCAGCAATGCCAACAACGTTGCAGGAAAAGGCACTATTAGTGAAGCTGTACTATCAGAACAGCAACAATGCAGTTGCAGCTATCAGAGAATTCCGGTGTCAGAAGCACATAAGGTGTGGACCTATGACTGTTTGTGCTGTCTGCAAAATGATTGCAAAATTTAAAGCAACAGGACATCTTGGTGTTCAGTCAGGTAGAGGTTGAAAACGAGTGGACTCCTCTTGTGTTGAAGATGTGGCTATGGTGGCTGTCGTGGATTTATCAAGTCAATCTCCATGTGGTAGCACAAGTGTGCCGGTTGTATCTCATGCAGTGGACATGCCGTATTCCACTGTAAGGCTAGTAATGCGTCAGGTGTTGCAGTACTATCCTTACAAGATGCACATGCTACTGCAGCTAAAACATGGTAATGCAGATATTCATTTCACATATTCACTTCAGTTTCTGACACGAATGACAGTGGATATCATTTGGCCATGGAACATATTTTGGAGTGATGAAGCCCACTTTTGTTTAAATGGACAAGTGAATACACAACTTTTGTATTTGGGCAACAGAAAACCCTAGAATTATCCAAGATGTCCTGTTGCATTCTCCAAAAGTGGATTTACGGCCACATTCATGATTGGGCCATATTTTTTTGAACAGGTAACACCGACTGGATCCCGCACCTGTTCTGTCACTGGACAGCGATATTATGAAATGTTGGCAAATTTTGCAATACCAGAGCTGCAACAACGTGGGTGCCTTCAGGATACCATATTCATGCAAGATGGTGCACCACCCCACATCCACCATTATGTCTAAAGATTGCTAAGGTAACACTTTACAGACGAACGAGTCATCAGCTGTTGTTTCCAGACATCTTGGCCACCCCAATCACCGGACCTCACCCCACTCAACTTCTGGTTGTGGGGTTTTTTGAAGAACCAGGTGTATCGGGAAAGAATGTCAAACTCTGGCAGATCTGAAGGACAGCGTTAGACATGTGCTGGCCATTCCAGCTGACATGTTACATTCTGCTCTAGAAAATGCTGTTCTTTGAATGGAAACTGTTGTTGACCAAAATGGAGGACACATTGAACAATTGTAGCGCTGTTCAAGGGATTTGTATTACCACTTTGCCATATAGTGACACATTTTGTAACTAATTTTTTCCCCCCGATAAATGGCAAGCGCATTCTTTATTGTACCTGTTATCCAAATTTCTCTACAGTATGAGCCTTAGAACTTGCTCCAGAGCCCTCTACATAGGGATACTTTAATTTTAACAACCCTGTATACGCAAAAAATTCTGAGATGTATCCAAGGGACCAAAATAAGAAAAAATATGTTGAGAGAATAACATTATTGCCATTGCCCATAATGAATTAATTTGAAATGTGGATGACTAATCAAACCACATTGTATTGTGTAGAAGATAACACATTTAATTAAGTTAAACTCAATAGAAATACTTGATTGGTGACTTTCTGGATTCCATTTTGAATCCTGTCATCAGGTATAATCAGCAAAGCTGAGTGTAAAAGACTCTACCCTATACAGTTACTAATCCAAATATAAAATGAAAGTGCATGATGTCTGTTGCAGCAGGTATTATAGTGGTTTTCTCAGTGTCAAAATAACATTCCTTAAAAAAGGCTGAACAGCCTTTTTTTAAAGGAATGTTATTTTGGAATGTAAATTTCCAAAAAAGAAATGTTGTTTTTCAAAACATGTTGAGAGAGTTCAATGTTAGTAATGAGAGGTGTAATGAATGATACAAAAATTTCTGAAATACTGAAAGATTATATATAAACCCAAATGCTGTATGTGATGCATAAAAGACAGGTTTCAAGTATTTACTTGATAAAAAAAATTACTTCAAATGGAAAACCACTAGAGTGGTTAAATATATAGCAATCCTAAAGTCTAAGTATATAATGTCAAAACTGTTTCTAGCATCCATTTGCTTAATGACATAGTAATTTATCAGATTGGTTAGGTGTGACCTTCCCTTGAAAAAAGAACACATACTGGATCTATTCAAGATACCATTCTTGTTGAGATGGTCCTGAATCACATTCTCAACCATAACTTCCATGATCTGCCCTCTCACAGAAGTCAAACTCACTGGCCTATAGTTTCCAACTCTTTAGTCGCCTTTGTGTATTGGGGAGACAGTCTAATGATGCTCTCATTCTCAACAGTATGATACACTCACATGCAGCCTTTTCAGTCATAACTGAATAAATACCATTCTTTCCTGAAGCCTTCCCTGCCCTCTTTAACCTCAGTAGATTTTCTAACAAATGCTTTTCTGAGATCATTATCATTTATTTTACAGTAATGACTCCTAAGCATTCCCAAAAAATTCATGTTTGCTTTCAGCTGTGAATATTGTTCACAATTATCTGATCAAACTTATATGCCATTATAAGTTGGGATTTAATTGTTCTTCTGGATGATAGCTGGAATGGTCATTTCTGCTTTGTGAATAAGTGAAGCAGTTTCATTTGATGATATTGAAATTAGTGGAATCTGTTTAACTGATGCAGAGATAGTTTCCTGGATACAGACACAAGAAAAACAAGGGGGCAAGACAATGAATAAGAAGGAATTAAATGTGCCTACCTGTCAAAAAGCCCAAAAGCACATAGTACATAGATTTATTGGTCTTTCCAGCTGCCCCAGAAATTATTTCTCTGCAGTAAATCATTGAGAACATTGTGGAACAGGAATTAAAGAGCCCCTGCTATTGCATATTTTCATGTGAGTATATATGTGTTATTTTAATATTTAAAAAAAAAAAAAGTCAAAAAGTTATAAAACATTTTTTTTTAAATTTTATTTAAAATTTGAATAGTTAAACAGTGTATCAATAAGACCTGTATTTTTGAAGTTTTGTTTATGCAGTAACTCTTTTTTAATAGAAAAGCAGTAAAATTTCATAAGTCAGATTTTCAATAGCTCTTTTTAAGTTCTAGATGCCATTCGAAGACTTTTCAGTGGTTTGCAGGGTTTAAAGAGGACCACGTGTCTCTCAAAGATGATCCTTGCTCTGGCTGCCTTCCAACTTAAAAAAAAACAATGATTCACTCATTTATGTTCATTCTTTGATCAAGAGTGAATAACATTTAACTATCTGTAAAGTTGCTTATGAAATTGTCACTCACTCGGAGAGGTGTGGGCTCAAATCCTATTGGAGCCTGGAGAACTTTTTAATCACTTAAGATTTGGGTTTTGTTTCAAGATAGTAGTCCATAAAGAAAGAAAAAAAAAAAAAACACTTAGTTTTCAAATATTGGCTGGCTTGTATGTGTCTCTCTACGATAACATTTCTGGTTAGTCCAATCAAAACCAAATATTGGATAATGAGGCCAATATTATTATAGTATAATTAATAAAAGAGGAACTGTTTCAATTGGTTTATTAATAATAATCATTTTATTAATTATAATATAATATCAGCTTCATACAGCCTTCCTATAGGGATGTAACATTTCTTCTGATCTACTGCTTGTTTAGATTTGATACATCTGTTCACCAGGTTGCTAACCTGCTGTCTGATGATGGTACTAGTACGTTCTGAAACCAGTCACAACAGTGCCTTGAGTTTTTAATGGAAAATGGATTCATCTAATGAGTGATGTTATCCAGTTAAAAACAGTATTGGTTACTTTGAGTCAACTGCATGGACGTATGTAGTCATTTCTAAAAACACAAGTCTGAGCACTCTCATCGTCATTGGAAGACCAGTCCTCTGGCAGTTGACTGCAAAGTAAATGCAGAGAGGCATTATATTTAGGCTGTTTCAAATATTTATTACATCCCAACATCAGAGTTCTCAAATACTCCAGTGGGAGTATCTACCATTTTGAAACAAGATGGCCACTATTTTAAGTATCACTTGCTTTAACATTTGTCTGATCTAAACCAGATTTACAATGTGAGGTGGGGGGGTACTACTTCGAAATATAGGTCCAATCTGTTTGAAACTCTGAAACTCTTCTGTGTACATTATCGTGAAAATATTGTAAAGCCTTGTAAACATCTTCATTAGATAAAAATTATCTGAAGAAATAAAATTTTGTTAGATAATTTGTTGCTTTGCTCTATATTTTGAGTAGCTTTAATAAACATTTAACTGGTACACTTGTGTGTAAAACATATTTGTTTTTGTAAATTTAACAATATTTATAACAGAACAAATATGTTTTAATATTGATTATTTTGTTAAGGTACTGTAGTAGGGGGCAAATATAAATGAAAGATGCTAATCTTTTAGCATTTATTACTGTCATTTTATATTATTCAGATTGTAAAATACAGAGTATTTTACAATCCAATTTATAATACAAAATTATCCAGTTGCAGTAGACAATATTGAAACTCATCACCTGGCAGTAATAAAATGACAAATGGAAACATCCAAATGCTAGCCAAAGAAATCTTACCCTATCTATTTGTGTGAAAAGTAATGCACATATTCAAATTATTGAAGAAAGTACAACTATCTAATTTAGAGTGACCAAATTGTGGTGGCAGGGAAGAACATTGTTTTGCAGGAAAATCACATAACACTATTCAGAGTTCAGTGAATATTTGAATTCAAAACAAAACCAAGCCTTAAAAACATGTAGTGTACCACATATGGGCAGTTGGTTAACAGTCTCTTCAAACAATGCTGCACCGGAGTAGTAGGGAGTTTCTCTGCACGACATTCAGTGGATTTTTCAGCTTATACATCTGCCTCCAAACACACTTGTGCAGATATAGTACACAATTAAAAATATACAGGGTGGGTGAAAAGTCTGAAGAAAGGGGAAATACTTCATTTGCAAAATTTGTTCTGCATCCTCTGTTTCGAAATATGTTTGCAATCAGAACTTCACAGCATGTTTATTGTAATGGATTTGTAATTAGAAATTTTCACCTTGTAAACTTACAGCTTTATGTTACCCCAAAAAATGTGAAATTGGGAGGATTTAAATCTGGAGCCCACTCTGCTGGTCTCCCTACTACCAAATCAATCATCGTGGAAGAGAAGAATTCTAAATTTTAACCACCCAGAGTTTTCAGACACCCTGTAAGTTTTTTAAAATTGTAGATTTTGTTCCAAGAGTAAAAATGCACTGTACTCATTTCAGAGCTTTTCAAGCTACTGTAAAAATAAACTACTAATCACCAATACAAACTTCAAGACTTCATTCAGTGCTTGGTATGTTTTTCTAAATTCAAAATACAGAAATAATTTCCTATGTTATAGTCTTACAAATTTGTGGATACTTTTGAACTACCCTAAAGTATTAATTTTGATATCCAAATATCACAGTGCCTTTTAGCCAAACTAAATTTTGTTAGATGATATGGTTTATATCTTTGCTTTATATTTTGAATATCCTGAATAAATAGTTTAAAGAATTAACTGGTACAACATTGTGTTATCACTACAGGATGAATATAGTATCGAAAAAGTTGCTAGGAATCTTAAAGTATTAAAACATTTGTTCTGCTACAAGTTTAAAAAATTCCAATATTTCACGTACTAGAAGCAAAAATAAATGACATATGCTAATCTTTTAACATTTGCATTTATTACTGTAATTTTATATTTCTCTCGTTTTACAGCACTTGGTTGATTTGAGTGCTAAACAATTCAAATATATACAAAACAATTTTTACATCTTGAAATTGACCAATGCCTTAGTTTGAAAATCTGATTTGAGCTGAACTTTCAAAAATCAGCTTTAAGTATTATAATGTTTCAATTAAAGGCAATGTTTGCATACTAATCATGCTTTTACTCAATTTAGTTTGGCACCAGGAACTACATTATGTTGGTGCACATCAGAAATATAACCCAATTTCAAAATGACTTATTAAGAAGGTCACAATAGGTTAGTAATCTTATGACTAACTGCTTAGGCTTTAAACAGTTACCAATCTTTACTTTTAATAATATATATAAAAAAAAAAAAAAAATTGTGAAGAATGCTTTTCATGTAATGAAATTTTTCTAAAGCTACTAAAAGAATGAAAAGAGTAAAAGTTGAAACATTAAAAATGAATATTATGTACAATTTACACATCTCAGGTACACTATTTGTATTGTTAGCTGAACAAGTATTTTAATATTTTTATATATATATATAGGAAGTTCCATTTAATATGGCAATGAGGGGGTGTCCAACTTTTTTGATTATGGGCTGAAAAAGAAAATGGTGAAGGTTGCAACCATAATTGCTTAACACACATGCATGTTTTGAAATAATTTAATTTTTGATATAAACATTTCTAGTTTAATAAAAAAAAATTAGAAACGGTTATGAGCATTAATTCAAATCTTGATCTAGATAACTGGATGGACTACATTTCAAGATTCAAAACCAATTCCGCTTCTGCTGAAATTCCTCTCCGAACTCTCAATTTGCTCCTACTGATGACCTTTCCATAATTTCCATCACAAGACAGCAACTGATATATGCTATTAACTCCCTGCATCCATCTGGTACCGCAGGTACCAGATGGATGCAGGGAGTTATAGCATATATCAGTTGCTATTTCATAATTAATATTTCATAATATACCTCATTTCATAATTAAATGCATTAGCCCCTATATCCTAGATGCATTACTCTCAATCTACAACTCTGTCCTTTCCACACGAGTTTTCCCTGCTCAGTGGAATGAATACTCTGTGAGGCCACTGCCTAAGGTTAAAGTGCCAACAAGCCCAAAAGATTTCAGACCAATCTCAACTTCTTCCACCCTTCTCAAACTTCTAGAAAAGGTACCCTTCCAGCATTAAACAAACAGCTGATGCCACAGAAGCCGAAACAGTTCCATTTCGCAGTCGAAAATAGATCCACCATAACAAAACTCATGGCCGCACAGCCTCATCAATTCTTCAAGCCTTCAAAACTAAATCCGAATTAGCTATAGCGTATGGCGATGTTGAAGCTGCTTTTGACAGCCTAGACGTCACAGCCCTTCTCAGACTTCTGCAATTCTTCTTCAGGATTGATGGAGCTTTCTACTAGCTTTTTCACCGCCTTATTGAGGAATAGAAGTGTCCACCTCACTTTGAAGAAGACCCACTTTACAAGAAAAATCAATGCAGGAGTCCCACAAGGTGGTGTCCTGTCTGGCCTTCTCTTCTCAGCCATTCTGATTCCTTTCATGAGTCCTCGTGATGATGCTCTAATCTATGCCGACGATATAAAGTTTCTTACCTTAATCCCACCGTCTGCAAACCCAATGGCAATTACGTCTTCCATCACAGAGAACTTGACCGCCCTTTCAACTTACTTGAAGTTGTTTGGATTAAACCTTAACCCTTCAAAATCTGCAATAATGATTTACTCATTGAAACAGAAACTAACAATAATTCAACTTTCAGTTTTAGGTACTCTCATCCCAGTGGTTACCTGCCATAAGGATCTCTGTGTCTAATTTGATCCAAAGCTGAAATTTAATGTTCACACAGAATACCTCCGGAAGCGATTTAACACCCTACGCTGGAGAGCAAAACAGCACTTACTTCATTCTAACGATGCCGCAACCACTACCAGATATCTTCAAACCACTGTTTATCCGGTTATTTTATACGCTGCTGAAATTTGGGCATCTGCGTCGCCCTCACTTCAAAAACTGGTGTTCTCGTGTGAACACTGGACCCTGAAATGGGCCACAAATAAGCATCACCGACCCTTTCAATGGAGAACAACTGACATGGCTGAGCAGCTAAATGTACCCAGGCTCCCAAGGTTAATTGACAGCAAGCGTTTAATGACTTCAGTAAAAATGTACACAGGAGTAATAAACGTCCCAGACATCTGGGATTTCTGTCAGTGGCACAATCCTCCGCCATCCTTGAGGTCAGAGCCCACACTAATCCTCATATACAACCGGTTGAAACTGTGTAGTCGGTTTCTACCTGCCCAGGCACTCCCCAAAATTCAGGCACTGCTCCGTCTTGGAGTCGACCTTCAGAAATTGGCTACCGACTACAAATACCATCACATGCTCCTTGAGTGGATTCCATCTGTGGAACTGGAATAATTTCCTCAATCTGATGAAAAGGTTCCTCATAATTTCATTTTTACATGTTTAATTTTGTGTAACTCATAATTTCCCGTGTAATGGTAAATTTTTTTTCCAGTTAATCTCATTTTTCCTGGCCATGTCACCGTGATGAGTATTATTGTCTCTCTAGTACATGTTCTGTACTTATCAGCAATAAAGAATTTATATATATAATACTGTTAAAAATATGAGGGAGATATAAAACATAAGAAAGCAATTGAGAAAAATCAAATATTGCAATAAACATTTTTTCAAAAGTCAATATGAAACTATACTTTGGGTGGGGGGGATGTGTAACACTTAGTTATCACCAAAGCTACACAATGTGAAAGAGTTGCCTGTACACAGTCCATTGGTTGGACACCCCCAAATTTAAAGGCAGAGTTGAGGGAAATCCCTGGTGCCTCTTGACCAGTAACACTATACCCCAAAAATTAATCACTTCTTCATATATTATGTTAACAACATATGACAATTTTAAAAAGCTTTCTCTACTTGTTACATCTGTGCAGTTCTGGAATAAATCATAAAAAACCAAATGGCACAAATTAACCTATTCAGTACAATACAAAATAAAACTGCTGCATTTCTGCTACATGAATTTTAAATAGAGTAGATCCAAGCCTGAAGACATCTGTCACAAGAAAAACCAAAAAAAAAAACCATTCAACCAGGTACAACTGTTGAAAATCTTTTCTAAGAAATGTAAGAATTACAAGTTGTGGTCATCAAAAAGACTTACCACCCTGAATTTCAGATGCCACTTTAAAGAGACATGCTAGCTTTGTAAAAATTTTATGTTGACCTGTATACACCTAATTCTGTTTTTGCACACGAATTCAAAATAAATATTTCATTCTCTTTTTACGCGAGTCATTTTGATTTAACACGATTTCTATGAATTTTTTTTTGCCTAAATTCTAAGAAATTTTTTTTTATTTGTGGCATATTAGTATCATTTCTATATTACACGCATCAATAGATTGGATAACAGCTAGTGTTTGCGTTTTGAAACGCGTGCTTTTGCTTACCAATATTTACGTCTAGGTATCTATGAATCATCAACGTTTTTATTAATTTTGTGCACATCTACGGTATTCGTGCATTGTATCTTCAGCAGACATGTAGTAGTAAGCTGAAAGAATCTTTAGTGAAATTTGTGCACATATAAATTTATTAATTTTGCCGATAGTCAATAAATTGTAAGTTTACAAAATTTTCATACCTTTTTTTATTAATTATAACTGAGATATTTTTCGGTAGCCCTTATATAATGTCGAATAATTCGCCTATTACCAAAATGAAAAGGAAAGCGATTTCTTTGGAACTTAAAATTCAAATTTTAGATCGTCTTGCAACTGGACAAGGGGCTACGTCTGTAGGAAGGCATTTTGGTGTACATGAAGCTACCGTAAGAACTATTAAGAAAAATGAAGCTGCAATTAGGAAGTCGGTATGTTCTGGAACAAAGTAAGTAGTAATTCATCATCATATACAAGAGATATTGTCAAGGAAAAAATGGAAAAGGCCCTGGTAATGTGGATAGAAG
Organism: Mastigoproctus giganteus; assembly: GCF_048544385.1. Lineage (NCBI taxonomy): Eukaryota > Metazoa > Arthropoda > Arachnida > Uropygi > Thelyphonidae > Mastigoproctus > Mastigoproctus giganteus. The sequence continues at coordinate 33,709,243 of NC_143587.1, forward strand.
ATCAGTCACAAAAAAGAGTACCAGTAGATGGAAATGCCATCAAGCAAACAGCACTAAGAATTTACAGACAGATTAAAGAAAAGGAGCCAAGCACTTCATCTCAGTTAAACAGAAAGTATGAATTTTCTGCGAGTACAGGTTGGATGACAGGGTTTCTTAAAAGGAATGCTCTTCATAATATAAAAATTAAAGGTGAAACTGCATCTGCAGATGAATCGGCTGCTAAAGTATTCCCGCAGGAACTTGCAAAAATTATTGAAGATGGAGGATACACTCCTGATCAAGTGTGGAATGCAGATGAAACTGGTTTCTTCTGGAAACGAATGCCGAACAGAACGTATGTAGCCAAATCGCAGAAAACTGCTGGTGGTTTTAAGGTAGCTAAGGATCGTGTGACCTTATTATTTTCCTCCAACGCTTCAGGAGATCGTATGTTGAAACCACTGCTGGTAAATCGAGCCCTAAACCCACGTTCAATGAAAGGTGTAGATATCAATAAATTGCCTGTTCACTGGATGGCAAACAAGAAGGCCTGGGTGACCACTACTATTTTTACAGAATGGTTCAACAAATGTTTCGTCCCAGAAGTCAGACGTTATATGAATTTGAAAGGTCTCGAATTTAAAGTTCTTCTGATTCTTGACAATGCACCCGGCCATCCTGTCTTGGAACACCCAAACGTACAAATTTTATTTCTGCCACCTAATACTACATCTTTGATACAACCGCTAGACCAAGGTATAATTGCGACAATTAAAACATATTACGTAAAACGAACATTCCAACACGTTTTGGACAAACTGAATGATGAAACACTAACAGTCATTGATGTGTGTGGAAGAAATTCTCAATTATGGATTGTATCAATCAAGTTGGATTAGCGTTAACTGAATTAAAACCAGCAACTTTAAATGCGTGTTGGAAAGCGGTTTGGCCACAATGTGTAAAAAGCAAAGATCCCATCATCCCTAATACGACCGAATTTCCCAACATCATTACAATGGCACACAAAATTGGTGGAGAAGGATTCGATGATCTATCGTTTGAAGATATTGATGAATTGTTAACCGACAAAGCCCTAAGCGAAGATGAAATATTAGAGGTTGTCCTTGGGACTCCTTATCCCACAGAACGTAGTGATAATGAAGAAAATGATCCTGTTCTAAATGCAGATTTAATAAAAGAAGGTCTGGAACTGGCTAGAAAATTAGGTAATCATTTTGTCAAACATGACCCTAATGAGGAACGCGCTGGGAAGTTTCAACGCGAACTGAAGTTGTTGACAGCCTCTTACAGAGAATTATATAACGGACTAACCAAAACACGAACACAACGATTAATAACTGAATTCGTTCGTAAAACCGGTGAAACATCAGCACCAGAGGAGATTCGTGCTGATTTTGCTGAAGAGATCACAGAAAGAATTTCATTAATAGAGGAAGAAGACGATGTCCACAACATTTCTAGTGATGGCAGTGATATTCCAGTCGTACGCAAACATATGCGCCGTTTATTATCAGAAAGTGGAAAATGAATAAAATCTTGTTATATGTAAAACAGATTTTTTTTGTTCATGAAGAATTTTTTTTCATTTCATATGCATACAAATTTATTTTAGTACATTTTAATTACATATTATTACATGTGTATTTTGTTGAAATAAAATAATAAGCTTAAAACGAATATTTTATGTTTTTTTTTAATTATTTTTACTGATTTTTTTAGATCCTGAACCAATCTTCTTTTCTTCCATAAATACAATGTCTTTTTTTACACAAATTTTTTTTACACGTATTTTTCAGGAACGTATCTATCGTGTAAAAACAGAATTAGGTGTAGTATGGTTATAACATACCAATTTCTTTTTTGTTATTTTTTTTATCATTATTATTATTATTATTTTTTTTTTTTTGCACTTCCCCCGATTTTTCCTTTGTACAGTTTACTGGAACGTCTCCTATGCCCCTTTGAATATGTGTGTACCACACATTGTGTACAACTGTTGCTTGCTAGATTTTTATTAATGTCCCAATATCACTGAAGTTTATCGTGAAAAGATCTGATTCCCCCCCCCCCTCCCAAACAACCTTTTTGGCATCATGGATTCTCTTATCTCCAAAATACCTGGCTTTTTTCAATTCCATTATAGTTTTTATAGACAAAATAAAAATGTTTACCTGAAAAAATGCTAAAATACATTATGCAAGAAATGAGTCCAAACTGGTAGGATAATGGGAAAAAGTTAAAATAATTTATAATTACCCATATTTATATTAACTGGAAACAAAAGGTTTTTCTAACTGTGATGTTCCACATTTAACTCTGGCTGAATCAGATTTTCTTATCTTAAAATAAATTATATAGTTTACTATATAATTTGTCTTCACTTGGCACAATATAAACTTTATACATGTGAAAAAACGAAGTTTATTTTGAAACTAACTTTATTCCTGATGATTTTTCACAATATGCAAAATGAATGATGTTTACTGAAAGAACAGACAACACTAGACAGTCCCTTAAAAAGTGTTTCTATAAACAAACAATAAAAAGAAGTGATGATAAATATACTTTATACTATTCAAACTCTGAATCACTTAATCTGGAAAATGAAATATAAAGAACTACTTAAATTAGTGAATATGATAGTTCTGTTTTTGTGTCCTGTCCTTTATAGAACAAGGTAATGAATAGTTATCAAAGAGACATAACTCATCACTGACATAAATTATCTTTCATAACTGAATAATCTGACTTTCTTAAATAAAGAAAAATGCATAATTTGTGTTCAGAAGTTTTGTGAATGGTAGAGGGCAAATGATCAGCTTCGTTAAGGAACATATTAAGATTCCTAATTTAATAAAAACTGAGTATATAACAATAATTTTGCCAGACCATTCAAATCTAACAAAATTAAAAATAAAAGGTTGACACAACAACCATGTTATTCAACCTTAGCATGCAACCAAATAAATAACAGCTGACAATAAATTACACTACCCACAAATAGAATTCTTATGAAGTTTTACAACACAATTAGAACAACAGATTTGGGTAACAATTTACTTCTAAATTATGGAAATGGCTTTATTTATAAACATTACAACAGTGCCATTGCAAAGTTCAACATTTTATCACAGATTTATAATAAAGTTTGCCATAAGGCATGCATGGGCAAACTTTTCCATGCAGCAATTCCAAAAGTCTTTATTACTTTCCTTACACACTCAAGCTTTCTTATTTATTTATTTATTTTTTTTATATGTATTATTTCCAAAAATGCTATCATTGCCAGAACATGGCCTGAGATTGCCCATGCCTGCTATAAAACAATCATAGTATTATATTGACTAAAATTTGGTAATTAAATAACAATAGAAATAAGTAAAAATAATTATCAACTTGGTATTGTTTTTGTTTTATTTAGTAATGATTTTTTTCTTGATTGGTAAGATTTTAACAAAGAAACTGTTGAAACTAAATACTTTAATTAAGCAAAGTGTCTCACACCACTGCCAAAGTAGTCTAAAAATAGCAATAGTAGTTGTGTACATAGTTTATAATAATTACATTTGCTTGTTTCTTCTTTTGTAGATATTACATTAGCTATACATTTGGTGACCTTTGTCTGCACTCTAATCCACCACAGAGTAAAAGTCTAAAGCTAAAACTAGATCTAACTGCTCTTTAAAATCTAATTAAAATAAAATCTTATTTCAGATAGAATTTTTACTAATGTACCTGAGAATAAATTACTATGGAAAGTATTAATTCTGAAATCTGTTGCCTAGTTCCTATTTTTGTATTTGTTTAAGAAATAATGTCAAGTAAAGTACTGTAGTCTATACAACACTACCTAAAGTTTTGGCTGGATAACACAGTTATCACAACTTTCTAAGTCTGACTAGAGAAGTGTAACACTACTTGAAAAAATAATTCTACAACCTAACAGCTTATGACAATTAATATACTAACATCAGTATCCACGTGTCCATTCTGTTGATTACTATCAGTCATCTGTATAATCACATAATCACAGCTTTGATTTGGTTATATCATCAAATGTTACTTTTTTTTTATTATTATTATTAACGTAGTAATTTAAAATATAATTGTGGGAAGAGAAGGAATCAGAGGGCCCAGTTACAAGAAAATATAAAATAAATAAATAATAATTTATTAAAACAAAATGCAACTGAAACAGTCATGCTGATATATAATTTTATATAAAAGAATATAGATTCAATTTTCAGTATATACTATTATAGGAATTATAAAATGCTTTTTATAGTAGGGCTTTTTTTTACTAATATTTCATGCAAACAGAATTCTCACATCGTATTTATTTTCTACTGCAGGATGTTATCTAATTAAAACTAATATAACTACACCAGTACTTAGATATATACTTAATAAAATTAGCTCGTATATAAAAAGAGTCTTACACACTTAACTATACAAAGTCAGATTGACTTCCAAAGCTGGATAGACTTAGTTTTTATAACATTTAACTTCCTTCGGTCATGTAAAAGAGTATTACCTAGAAATTATTAAAAAATAGCAATATGAATAAAGTATGAATTGTGTGGTTTCTTTCAAGTTGCATTATGGAATGGTTATTGCTTAGTAGTATTTTAAGTAATAGTCAAAATATGTAGAGAAAAGGCAGTGAAAGCATTTTCATTCTTAATGTTTTGAAATGATTACATGTGTTGCCCCTGTATATACATATATAACAAATAATACAAGAAAAATATCAGTATATATCTGAAACTGATCCTAATTTCACGAACTCCTCTCCATCTTCTCTTAAAACTTTAACTTCTAAAGCTGTTACTTGTACCTATACTTAACCAATATTAGAACTTTATAACAGTTCAAATATCGTTTAACAACTTGTGAAATATCACATAGTCAGCTGTAGCCTTTTAACAGCTTCCAACTCTTAACTTTGCACAAACAGCAGGAATATCCTCTGTGCTGCTGCTGGCTGTGTTATGTGACTAAATTCTCATTGATCTGGTTTTGGTTTCAGCTGAAGTGAAAAGAAAAATTGTGCCGTCGGTTCCCAGGATTACTGAAGTAAAAGTTGCTAGAATTTCCAAAGAAATTTTGCTGGAACAGATGGTCAGAATCTAAAATGAAATACAATAATATCAGAAATTAGTGTGATCTTTGAGAACCTGCAAAATTATACTTAAAACAAGAAAAAAAAAAAAATTTCATAACAAAAATTTCTCCCTGGGATAGGTGAAAGCCACTCAAAATGGGAGGCTTTCACCTATCCCAGGTTCCACTACCTAATAGTTTCATGTCTTTGCAGGAAAGAAATAGGGTGACACTTTATTGTACTTAATGTACATAATTCTCAGTGTTAGTTTTAAAGGCTTGCAAAAATTAGCACAATCAATCCAGCATGCAATCAGAAACTATGCTACTGTAGATAAGTTGAAAGTTCAGGAGATGGGTAATAGTTGTTGATGATGGACTTGAATTTCTGTAGATTAAAATTTTATAAAATACATGTAAAGGAAGACTGTTCTAAAGAACAGAAGTAGATGAGGAAGAGGAAAAGTTAGTTTGGAGTTGCACAGTGCATAGATATTGACTAGTTGAGATGTCTATACTTCTCATTTTTATTGCTGCTACATGTTTCAACAATCCTTTTAAGTTCCAATATAGTTAGGGAAAGATGCTACATGGTTGTTTTAAGGTAACAATTTTTAAGAGTGGTTTTAAGATAATAATAACCTTAATGCTTGAAGACTTCTGCAACACTGTAGGAACAGACTACCATCCAATCTGTCACTAACACCTGTCCTCTCAACATCTGAGATAATGTCTCTTTCAATACCATTAAATCATTGTAATTTGGCTATGTTTGTTGCACTTAACATCATATAACACAATTAAGTCTGCCTACTACTGACCTCTTGCACTGGACCCAGTCTTTAATAGCACTAGTATAGTGCATTATATAGAATACTGTAGCAAGGGTGTTCATAATTAACATGTTTGATTCCACTTATATTTCAGAGAGTACATTCAATATGGCATAATTTTCAGAATGTTGAGAAACACCGTTCCAAAAATTCATAAATAATGGTTGAAAAATAAAAGTCTGGAATTCGTAGCAAACACTTACTTTTTGGCTGAGCTGTCAGAATAAACCTCACTTTTATCAAAAGTTTATTCCACAGACAAGCAAAAAAACAAATAAAACTGTACCAAGCTATAAACAAAAAACAAATGTTGCTGCTAATAGCCAAGAATTTAATCAGTGTGCCAAAACAATAGAACAGTTGTTAATCTTTTATGGCATTCATTTATAAACCACTTGAGAATGATGCCCAAATGCACAGCACTTGGGTGCTTTCTGAATGCTTATATACAGGGTGTCCGTAGATGACGTTTCCGATATTTGATATTTTTTTATTCAGAATTACTTCGAGCTAGCTACACTCATGAAACACATACCAGCTGAAAGATCAATTCAATAAGTTTTTTTTTTAAATTGGTACTTGACTGCCAGTTTTGCATTCTACCCGTTGTGCAGTGCTACATTTGCCAGAATGGCAAAATGGTGACCTGGCCAGAAAAAGCGTTTTGTGTGTTAGCAGCATTTCATTCAACAAAATGGGACGAATGAATCAAAACACAATTTACAAATCTGGAGCAGTGAAAATCCATGTTTTTTTTGAACATGAAAGGGACAGTCTTAAAGTTAACGTTTTTGCCACAATGTCTCGAGAAAGGCTGTACGGACTGTTCTTCATTGAACTGATGGTAGCCGTGTTCATCTACTTGGAAATGGTTCAGTGAATAGTTAATGCCACAGCTGCAGGAGGACATTACAGATGTGATTTATCAACAAGATGGTGCCCCGCCACAATTTCATAATGAAGTAAATCTTGGACTAATGTTACTTCTGTGGAAGCCATATGGAATGGCCTCTGGGGTTGCCTGATCTGACGCCAATGGATTTCTTTTTGTGGAGTTGTGTACATCCCTCCACTATCAACAACACTGCAGAAGCTAAAGGCACGAATCACAGAGGCCGTTGGTAAAATTGATCGCGAAATGAAGCACAGCATGTAGTAGGAGATTGAATATCGCTGATATCGTTTGAGTTACTCATGGTGTCCACATTGAACTTTACCAATGACTTTATATACCTTCATAAAACTTACTGAATTGATCTTTCAGCTGGTATGTGTTTCATTGAGTGTAGCTTGAAGTAATTCTGAATAAAAAAAAGATCAAAATCGGAAACATCATTTATGGACACTCTGTATATCACACTCAGCAAATATGTTAACAATAGATGGCTTTATTCCTTGGATTAATTCTCTTAATGATAGTTTTCAATTCTTGTATTGTGAAATTATTCTGTAATTAATATGAATGCCTAGTATATCTAAGGCAATTACTTTTTCTTTTCTTTTTTTGTGGTAATAATCAATACTAAATTCAGGATTTCAGGATGATTCTTGTTTCCTGATAATACAACCTTCTTTCTTAATGGAGATCTGAAGTAGCAAAACCATGTTTGGAATCCAGTGCAAACTAACAGCTTTTCTAACTTCTTCTACCATGTAGTAGAAGTGATATCTTATGAAGTTATGATAGCTATTTGTCTTCAGGCCATACCTTCCTTACATTTTGATGGTCCAGTTTCAAGATGGCATCTTAGGCCAAACACTAAAATAAGACACTGGATCAAACTACTGTTAATGCTTTACAAGACTTCTGAGTAAGCTATCCCAGTCTCTTCTTTTACTAGCTCTAACCAGGGGAAGTGTGTGTGTGTGTGTGGGGGGGGGAGGACTGCTAAGTATTTTCTGTGTCAAGGGTTTGGACTAATCTCACATCCAGAAGCAAAAATTTCATAAGCCACTTGTCTCTCAAAAAATACTTCTTTCACTGCTACATATAAGATAAACCAATATGAACACATAAAGAAGGCGGCATTTTTTTTTTTTTTTGGCTCATTATTTCAAAATTTCCTCAGAAAAGTGATGCTAAACTCCATGCTGGCATTTTCAGTAGACCACAAAATCAAAAACTTGCAGAAAGATAATTTTAAGATAATAATAATCTTATCTTTAGAAAGATAATTCTAAAGAAGTGGATGCTTTGTTAGCATCCAATTGTGTTGTGAAAAAATCCTTATAGCCATTTATAAATCAAAGGATTATGATAAGGCCAGCACCAATATGCTAACTAGTTGAAAAAAAAACTTGAACTTTCAACCTGATACTTTCAGGTTGAAAGTATCCAAGGTGGATGAATCTCTAGTAGGCTGCCATCATACAATGATGGCAGCCTAGTAGAGATTCATCCATGCGTAAAAAAAACAACACTGTAAAATCACAAAATAAAGGTACTGATTTAGTGAGGTGAGTGGGTACTTGCATTCACTGTCATTTATTAATACTCTGTACTGAAAACTGTCTATTGAATGTTCAAAATTCATATTTTGCTACACAAATTTTTATTTTTCTCTTTGTGAAAAATATTTACATGATACAGTAAAATCAATTAGATGATATATTGAAATTATCTAAAAAAATGCATATCAGTGTTACTGATTGCCATCATGGATTATTTATGGTGATTTATTTGAATTAAAATGATTCAAGAAAGCAAGCTTATGTAGCACTAGCCTATGTAATAAGAGTAATCAAATTTAAATTTCAAAAATAAAATAAGTGACCAATGTCATCTTTCATTTACCCATTTCTTTCAAGTATTTATCCAACCTCTCCTTAAATTTAGACAAACTTACAGCAATCAAAGTGCAGCTCTGTCAGCAGAAAATCTTGTCTGACCAACCTGATGGGTTACTACAACTCTTTTACTGTGTTGTAAAACTGTGTTGTGTTGAACTGGGTGCAAAAAAATATTGATTTTGTATAATTAGATTTTAGAAAAGCTTCCAATACTGTTCCATATGAAAGACTGCTGTGCACCTTGAGCAGTGTGGCATCAGAGGCAAGTTACTGCTAAGGATAAAGAGTTGATTGAATGGCAGAAGGCAGAGTGTGGGCACTGCTCTTCTTGGACTAATGTTACTTTTGCAGTACCTCAGGTTTCAGTGCTGGACCCTTTATTGTTTTCAATATTTATTAATGATATTGATGAAGACATTCCAAGTTTGAAGATGATACAAATGTTGGCAGAGTGGTTAATGACAGAGTATGATGCTGCAACAACAAAGCCTAGAAAAATTAGCCAGATGAGCTGAGAAATGGCAATTGAGTTTTAACATTAACAAATGCAAGATACTGCATTCTCAGATTAATGCCAATTAAGTAGTACAACACTAAAGAGAGTGGAAAAGAAAAAGACCTGGGGGTAATTGTATAGTCTGACATGAAATTTTCTGAGCAGTGTTAACAGGCTGCTGGACACTGTATAAGGCAATGGATAGGCTGCATCTTGAGTACTGCATACAGGTCTACAAGCCTCATTTTTGGAAATATGTGGAGAAGAGCAACAAGATTACAGACACAAAAGGGTACTCTTGCCATAAAAAGACTTCAGTTCTGCAAATTGCAGCATCTGGAAATCAGTAATCTAATTAAAGTGTTTGTTTAAGGCCTTAAATGGATTAAGTAAATTAAATGTGAATGGCATATAAGAGGACAAATTTAAATTGAAAAAGGATGACTCTGGGACAGATGTGAGAAAACTTTCTTTCAACCAGAGAGAGAGAGAGAGCACGACTGATTGTTGGAACAGACTTCCATCTGGTGTTGTGGAGGTCAGTAATTTTGAATAAATTTAAGGAAGATTGAGATCAAGTATTAGAGGAGTTGGAAAAATGAAGGGTTTTTTTTTTTTTTTTGGATGATGATATATAAGCTTGTATCATTTGCCACTACTAATAATCACCTCTATAATGTGAATTTGGTGGAACACCACCTCGCCTCATTATTCAAGTGGTACATTACTCTAAGATTGCCACTACTCTGATGCAAGACTTTCCATTATTAAACTTCAGCTGCCATTTTTCAGCCTATATAAATAATTCACCAAGTCTTATTGAAGTAGCATACCTTGATTACTGTTGTTAACCATCCTACCCACTTTTGTATTATCAGCAAATGTAGACTAGACTAGACTTTAAATACTTACATTAGCATCATTAGTAAATATTAGTAGTAAGGTGCAAACAAGAAAACCATGTAGGACTCCAATCATAACATTAATTCACAAAGAGTAGTGGCCATTTAAAACGTGATGCGCCATAAAAATCCTAATAACCAACCAACCATTTAAAACTACTTGCTGTCTCCTACCACATAACCATCCCTTTATCATAGTAGTCACTTGTAACTTAGAGCAATGCTGCATTGCTCCTATTTACACAACAGTCATTCATGGGGTGACTATATCAAAAGCTTTAGTGAAATCTAAGTAAGTGATATTAAAGCTATACTTTTTATCCAATCCTTTACTAATAACCTCATAGTAGCTAATTAGATTAATCAAACAATCACTCTTAAAAAGGCCATGCAATGATTCCTTTATAATTCCATACCTGTCCAGATAATCTTGTATTATTTTCTTAGCACAGAAGTCAAACTCACAGGTCTGTAGTTACCACTTCACCCTTTAAATCACCTTTATAAATATAAGACCTTTGTATATTTCCAATCTATAGCAACATTGCCTTGAATCCAAGGATGTTTTTATTATACTAACTAAAGAATTTTTCACCTCTTTTGTTGCTTCCTTCAATATAGTTGGATAGATTCCATCATTCCACTGGATAGTGCCAGATGCCTTGCTCACATTTAATTGTAAAAATTTCGCTTCTGGTCCATCCATCCTCAGTTATAAAGTTATTAAACTCCTATCAGTATGAGCTAGACAACTTATCACTCATATGGAAAAATTCATTAAAAAAATTTGGAGAAACTCAATCAGTTTCTGCCAAAACCCATTGAGTTTTGGCTGAAACTTTAAACATATTAAAGGCATTTTATTGCATATTGCATAAAGGCCTAAGAAAAGTCCCATCCTGTGGTCTCTCATTCCAGTTTCCTCTCCAGCTGCTCCCAGTATATCATAGTATATGGTACTCTGCTTAACTTTTCAACAAGTGCTGGAGTATTCCAATGTTCTGTTCTTTCACTTACTCTTCTTCTGTATGTTAATGATCTGTTTGCTACACTCCCTTTTCCAGTTAGCAATAGAAATTCAACATGCGTGCACAGACCTACTGGAGAGCCACATCTGATCTCCAATGGGGTCAGAGAACTTAACATTAATCCATGTAATCCTGTCTTACAAAAAATATTTGCTACTCTCAGTGTTCATCTTCAAACCCAGATTCCTAGACAGGAACACATTATTTTACACAAGTTTTAAACTTGACTTCTGAACTCTCTCTTTATGAGCTAGACAACTTATCACTCATATGGAATAATTCATTACAAAATTTGGAGAAATTCAACCAGTTTTTGCCAAAACCAATTGAGTTTTGGCTGAAACTTTAAACATTAAATTCCCAGGCCCACTTTCTTTCACAGCATTACTTTTCCTCTGAGAAATTGTAAAATTCTACACAAATCCTATATCTACCCTATCTTGGAATACTGTTCCCAAACCTAGGAAGGTGTCCCCAAACTACTGTGTGGGCATTCCTTGTTTCTATCTAAAAGAAAAGTTAAGTTAATGAATGACCCTCCCTTCACTTAATTTCAACTATTAAAATTGAGAAAATACACTTGTTTGGTTAGTCATGAGAAACTAACCTTTTCTAATCAAATCCATTATGTATAGAAATAGCAGCAATACATGTTATTAAAAACTTACACAGTAGCATAATATATATCTACGTTTGTAATCAAGTTTTTTAATTATAGAAATAAAATAAGAATACCTGGACATCTGATATTTCCATCTAAACCAAAGTCATAATGTGATCTTTGTTTTGGATCTGAAAGAATAGTATATGCTTCACCAAGTTCTTTAAATCTCATCTCTTGTTCTCTTTTCACGTCTTCTGGTGCACTTGAATGTCGATCTATAAATAAAATGGATAGAAAAATTATGGTATGTAAAATGAATTCCTTTCGTTAAAAATATTAATTGCCTGCTTCTATACATATGCCATCACTACAGGATGGTCTCACTTAAATCTTGTTTCAGGAGTTATGCTAGTCAAGAATTACATCCAAGTTTTAATAATGTCATTGATGTTTCAAAGTTGCATCATTTCTTTAATACCAAGATTGGCCATATGCAGATCTCCATCTAAAACATTCAGTAATAGTACACTGAAAGGACAGAATTTGGGGGGGGGGGGGGTTCCTGGGCAATGAGATGCTGTCACCCCTCTTGCTAGTGAATGAACCCTTGGCAGGTACACAGTTATGCTGCATTCAAGTAAACAGTAATTTGATGTCAGTAGGGATAAATGTCATGAGTTAACTGACTTTGAAAGAGGGATGATAGTGGGTAGGTATAGCAAGGCACATGGGTCACTCTATCATGGAAGGGGTACAGAAATTGCACTATCCCTATTCGACAGTATCAAGAGTGTATTGGGAATATGCCATTTCCGGAATAACATCTCATTGTGGACAGCGCTGTAGGCAGAGAAAGGTGGTGGATGAATGTGGCCATTGACGTCTGTCTCGCGTTTTTTCAGCCAACCAGAGAGCAACAGCGGCACAAATCACCACCTACTTCAACGAGGGAGGTGCCAGAAACATCTCCACCAAGACCATCAGGCAATCATTAGGTACACTGCATCACTGCAGATGGTAATTAGATGTTAGTATAAGATGTTTGAAAGAGGAATGATAGTAGGTGCCAGACACATGGATCACTATATCGCGGAGGTGGTACAGAAATTGCACTATTCTGTTCTACAGTATCAAGAGTGTATTAGGAATATGGCATTTTTGGAATAATCTCATCGTGGGCAGAGAAAGGTGGTGGATGTAAGTGGCCATTGACGTCTGTCTCTCATTTTTTCAGCCAACCGAAGAACGACAATGGCACAAATCCTCGCCAACTTCGAAGAGGGAAGTGCCAGAAACATTTCCACCAAGACCATCAGGCAATCATTAGCCGCAGTAGGTTATGTCGGCAGCTGACCCACCAGAGTCCCATTGCTAACACCACAACACAGGACTCTACACCTCAAATGGGTGAAAGAACATTAGCACTGGACCTTGGATGATTGGAGACAGGTCTCCTGCTCTGGTGAGTCCCATTTCCAGTTATTTCGAGTGGACGGGAGGGTGCATAACTGACGGAAACTGCACAAAGTAGACCATCTGCATCCCTTCGTGGTCATTGTGCTTCCACCAGGAAAATGCTCCTCCCCACAGAGCCGTTGTGACTAGAACATTGTTCAAAGAGGATTCCGCAGATTTTACCACCATGGCCCCTGTGGAGCATCTTTGGGACTCTGTGGAAAGGCACATTTGAGCTTTGGATCCACACTGAGGAATGCGATGAAATTATGGACAGCGGTACAGCAAGCATGAATGGAAATGTTTGTGGAATGCTTTTGTGAACAAATTGACTCAATGCCTTGCCATTAGGTGGGCTACCTGCTACTAGGTAGGTAGGTAGGTATCCCATGATTTCTGTCCACTCAGTATAAATATTAATGAAAATATTTCAAGTATACAGAGTGATTCACTACCAGTGCGACAAACTTGCAGGAGGTGTAGGGGGCACAAAGACGAATCGGAATCACATAGCATTGCAGGGTCCGAAATGCCTTCGTCATGCGGTAGAGGACGTTGAACGGGAGGTCGCGTGAACAGTGATCCCGCTGGAAGTCAGCATTTGCGAACCGTTTCTGTCGAAGAAACCAAGTAGAAAAAGTCCTCTGGAGTGGATAATCCGCAGGCTCCAATGATTGGACGCGTTGCAGATGGTATGAGCTCATTTGGTTTGTTGATAGTATCCTCCATACAGTGGATTGGGAAATACCCAATCATTGGCCTATCGCTCAAGTACTCGTACTCGGATTGCCTTCTGCAAGACGTAGGACCTTCTCCTCATTGTCTGGCGTCCTCGTTGTTCGCTCCCGATTCATGGTACCTCTCGTGAAACAACCAGTCTCACGTAACCTGTGCACATGTGCGAAAATCGTATGATGAGGAGCATGCCTGTACGGGAAACGTTCCTGGTACAAGTGCAGAGCGGCGTGCCCGTTACAGTTCGCAGCTCCATATGTGAGGTGCATGTTGGCCAGTTCAATGTTTGAATACTCGTCCATCCTACTGCCTCGGGGACCGGTTCGCAAATGCTGACTTCCAGCGGGATCGCTGTTCACGCGACCTCCCCGTTCAACGCCCTCTACCGCATGACGAAGGCATTTCGGACCCTGCAATGCTAAGTGATTCCAATTCATCTTTGTGCCCCCTACACCTCCTGGAAGTTTGTCGCACTGGTAGTGAATCACACTGTATAGGACAACCTTCCCATTTAAGATTTCTCTGAGAGGGGAAATGTTCACAGACATTAAATCAAGGTTAAAATTACATGATAAGTTGTTTCATATGTTACTTTAAGTGGCTGTACTCTTAAATATGTTTTAAAGACTTAAGCGAACCAAATAATCAAACCAAATCCTGCTGTTGACATCTCTAACACCCTTCACTATCAAACAATCTAGCTGCCCTTCTTTAGATCCTATCTAAAGGTTCAGCATCCATTTAAGGTCACATAGATTATTGAGAGTGTGCACTAAGCCTTCTTGTCCACCTGCAAAGAAAATTTCATATCTGTTGTTGTGTCAATAAATGTTTCTCATCCTGAACCATCTTTAATTCTATGTCCCTTAGTCTGAAATTCACCTCCAGATTTCTTTCTTTTTCCCCAAATACTAAAAAATAAATTTAGTAACATTATATTTAGTTTCTATCATTTAGAACATATCTGTAACCAATCGAGGCGCCTCTGTAGCCAGGAGGGAAGGAGCAGCAGTGCGTAGCACACTTCTTGATTAGACCGGGGTTTGAGCCTGTCACCACTAAATACGGAGGATGCAGAAAGGTCAGGGAATGGCCACCGCAAATCCCGGAGTAATATGGCCTTAGTTGCTAATGCTCCTAAAAACCAAATAATAACAATAACTGTAACCAATCTAAATAATTCTGAAGTAGTATGACCTGATCCCAATTATTTACCATCCTACCTACCTTTACATCATTAGCATAACTTCAACAGTTTTCTCTGGGTAAAAGCATTTTCTTAACTTTCTAAATAAAGTTCAGGAAATACTTCCACTAAGTAATATAAGTCACAAATCAAATTGACAGTTCATATTGCCTAGCTGTACTGGGATTACAGCGACAAGCAATCATCTGATTTTGGGACTGTGAATTCAATTATATTGGTGATATCTTGTTAAATTCTAATTTTTTCCCCATTACATTTAGTTCTTGTTCTTTTCTAATTATTATGTAAAACCAACAATTTTGTCCAGTATTCACACGGAGTAAAACATTTAATTTTAACTTGAATGAATGTTTTTGGAATTTTTCATGGTTCACAGGTTGAAGAGGGATGTTTGTCAGTCAAAAATGATCTTCCTCTAGCAACCCTTCAACTTCAAAAACCAATGATTCAACCACTCGTGTTAATGATCTGATCAGGATTGACTGCCATTTAACTATCCACAAAGTTGCTTGTGAAATTGGTACTTTTTATGGGACATGTTAATCAGTTTTAACACAAGATTTAGGAATGCAGCACATTTCAACCAAGTCTGCACCTTGATTTTTGGCAAGGATAAAAATCCTTGCCAGGATTTTTTATCAGTGCTGGTGCTGACCCACACTTTATTTCTTCTGCCATTACTGGTAATGAATCGTGAGTTTATATGAGTGATATTGCTCAGAAACAAAGGCCCAGTCCTCTCAATGGAAGACTGTCTTCCATGGCTCATAAAAAGCTTAATCAAATATGAAGATCATGCATATCGTATTTTTTGATTCATAGGGCATCAATCATTATGAATATGTCCAACATGATCAAACTGTAAAACATGAAAACTACAAAACAGTTTTACAACGATTTTGTGCTGCCGTTTAGAGAAAATAGCCAGAAAAGTGGGCTTTAGAAAACTGGCATCATGACAACAGCCCTGCACTCTCAGCACATTTCATTCAAGAATTTCTTGTAAAGCACTCCATCACTGTGGTTACCCATCCACCATACTCACCACATTTAGCTCCCTATAATGATCCTCCCCAAAGTTTAAAGAAGCTTATCAGCAATGCATCCAGAAGTAGAAGCATTGGAACTAATGTATACAGTATCAAGAGGACCACTTTGAAGGAGATCCATCCAAATAGACAGTAAACTTCACACACACACATACACATACAGAAAAATAAAAATGGTGAAAGCTGGTATTAAACAGCAAGAGGAGGATGTATGAGGATAAAATGGCATACAATATATAAAAATAAAATTTAACTAAATAGATAATAAAGAAAATAATGAAGTACGGAAAACAGAAAAAATAAAATCGGTATCATAAACATTGAAGGCTGAAAAGTATTACCCAGCCCTCATATTTCAGAAACATAATCTATACAATAATTTGCTTATGTTTCTCTGGAACACACTTTGAACTTGAATAACTCAAAGACTAAACAAGCTTTTGACCTTATTCCTTTTGTTTTATTTAGAGTAAAATTGAGAGGGAAGAAAAAAAGAAAATCCAAAAAATTTTCCAACTGATTTTTGAAATCCCAAGAATTGATTTAGCTCCCAGTGAAACATAACTTACTATTTACTTTGAAGAGAGGACAATTTCTTGACTTTTGTGACCACGATATACAAATCTCATGGTGAGACTTTCAACAAAATTGCCATTTTTGCTCATGGACAATGTAAAAGATTCCACATCCAGATAATTTTTGTACAAAAGTCGTAATTTTTTTTTAAAGGATGACATAGTCGTAAAAAATCAAATTGCATTTTTACCCAAGTCAGTCCCGCTGACACCTCAGCTAGCAGGAAAGGAAGCCAAGAAAAGGCTTTTGTAATTACTTTGATATCAATCTTTACTAAAACAGTTTTAGTGAAATATTGGCCATGGGTATTCTAGTTTAAATATAAATGATAAAACGCTAGTCGTATGGTAAGCTAAGTAAGTAAACCAGTATGTAACACAACAACAAAGAAAGGGAGGGAATAAATCAAGATAATAGGTGTTGTAGAAGGAATATGCTCTTAATATAATTTATAAGAAATGCCAGTTAATAAAAATACTAATATAAATTTACAAAAATGCCAATTAATTCATATATGGAAAAATTCAGAGAAACTCAATCAGTTTCTGCTTTAAACATATCAAAGGCATTTTATCACATATTGCATGAAGTCTGACACGTCTGTCTTGCATAAAGTCTACCTCCCTGTTTAGACCTGATACTGCTTAGGAGCACTGCTGAATTTCGCTTAACTGAATGAAACTTCAATTAATTAAATAATGAAATAAACCTGCAAGGAGATCTGATTGAGGTGTTTAATGCTTTTAATGGATTGAGTAAGCTCAGTGCTGATGGAATCCTTCCTTTTGCTCAGACTAAATACATAAATTCAAATTAACAAAGAATTGTAGGACAGATGTGCATAAATTTGCCTTTAGTCAGAGAGTAATTAATTGTTGGAACAAACCTCTGTCTGGTGTTGTAGAGGTCGATAATTTGAAAAAATTCAAGGAACAATTATACAAACAATTAGAGGGAATGGACAGTTAATATGGGAAGTGCTGGTTGGTTTTTTTTTTCTGATGCTGTATAAGGTTTTCTTGAACCATTTTCCACTACTACACAACATTTTGTCTCAAACAGCAGAATTTCTTAATTCTGCATATGAGTTAATATACAAAGTGTAACAAAAATCTATCCCCATATAATTTATTGCAAATATATAGATTTCCTCTATCTGCTACTATGCAGTTCTGCTACATTAGCATTTGTAAAGGCACATGATGCAAGAAAGCAAGCTTATATAGCATCAGCCAAAAAAAAAAAAAAAAAACAAATCTAATTTCACTCATCCACTCGCTCCAAATTCAGGATCAGATGGCAATGTGGATATATGATTAACTTATATGGATACTCACCAGGATGATGTAGTAATGCTCTCTTTCGGTAGGCTTTTTTAATTTCATCTGTTGTTGCATTCTTATTTACTCCAAGGACCTTGTAGTAATCTTTTCTTTTACTCTTTTTCAATTCTAGCTTAGCTTGCTGTAGGAGGTGTTTGTTTTCTATAATAATAAAAGAATTATTTAAATTAAATTATTAAAAGTTTTTTTTATTTTTAAGAACACATACCATGTGACCTAATTATGTCAATTATCTTCAGAATATTAAGCAACTGTTAATTCAATAAAAAGAAATGAGACTTGATGGAGCCATCAAGAAGATGAAGGGCTCTTCATCTAAAACAAACAAGTGAAATTTTCAATAGCCCTATCCCTTATTATCAACTGCTAATATAAAATTCTAAATATTTTATAGTGACACTGGCCATAACAAAGTGGCCGAACTATTGCATCCAGTTTCAGCATTCAGAGAATCACTAAATAGAGGCTATAGTACTCCCATAAGCAAAGTCCATTGTTTCAATTTTAATGTTGTTATACTACTTTTAATTCTTGAATGCAGAGGATACAATGGCAGGCAATCAAAACATTTTGAGAAAATATATTTTAATAATGTCATTTTACAGAATAAAAATTCTCTGCTCTTTCAAAATGCATTCTGAGGTAAACAAATTTTTAAGGCAAATTAGTGCTTGTGTCAGATGTACAAGAACTCAAAAAAATAATGTGTTAATTTTCAAAGGTAACCTTTATTTTGCAAAATCTAAAGAAATGAACAGGGCAGTTAACCACTTTGATGCAATTATTACTGTGGAAAATATTTTTGAAGTTCTACTTAAGTTGTTGAAGTGATTAAATTTTTTTTCTGCATGTTTGTCTCTTTCTTCCACTCATTTATTTGACAAAAAAACTGATGCTTTCAAGACAGCATTTAGCATACTTTAAATAACAAATACAGCAAAATGTGTACACTATGCTGTTTTAAATAACATGGTTTGCATGGTTATGTAAGCCTCTACAAATGAATAGCTAAAAATCCACCAAAAACATGATGAACCTATATCGTTAAAGAATAATTAACTCATGAAAATTGTAATTTTCATGAGTTTCTGGTTATTCACAAACTTCACACCATGGATAATGGGTTATACACGTATTAACAAGGGATATGCTCACTCACCCACTGTTAAAGAAATCACACTAAGCCTTCTTCGCCGACCGGGCTAGCTGGGTGGGTAAAGTGCCTGGCAACCCCCAAAGGTCGCGGGTTCGATTCCCACCTCAAGCTTGGATCAAAGAACTGCAAAAACCTTGGGAGGTGCATTATGGCCACAGAAGCCTATGTGCCAACAACTACCAAAAAAAAAAATAAAATAAAATAAAAAAATAAGCCCTCTTCCAATGATGTTATTTAGAAAGTCAGTATGTGGTAATTTCCATACTGTTTGAAGGACTGATTTTAGCTCATATAGGACCTTGTGGAAAGGGTGGAAACTTGCAATTCACCTCCCCAAGCATTCTGAGCCATCTTGGAGACCTGATAGACTACTCCATTCTCAAGAATATTTTTACTTTCCAGAAATTCATTACTCATAAAGAGGAACAGGATTAATTGCACTCCAGAACAGCCACACATAGGACTAAGATTTCACCTCTATATAATTGAGCAGCCAAAGAGACACATTTGTGATATATTTTGTAGAGGTGCATGAAGTCAATGGCCTCATGATCGCACCATTATTCCCCCACCACTAAAACGTTTCTGTAAATGTTGGAAGGCTGATATTATACAGCGCACCACTCTCTTCAGATGTAACACCTCAGAAATCACTATTCAGGCTGAATCTTGACACATTAAACAGAACTTGATCTCCATTGTTCAGTATGCTGTGTGCTCTGTACTCAATGATAATGAGTTCTCATGTAAAACTGGATTAGAGGAATGAATGCAGATTGCAGGCTTCCTAGAATAGGATCCCTTTAGTTAAGCATACAAGAAACTATATATCCTGATACAGTATGACTTACAACCAACAGCAGCAGAAATGCAAACTTATATGCATATTGTGTTTGGCTGTTAAGCAATGACAGTGATCATCTTTTAATGTTATTGTCTGTGGATGGCCTTAACTTTTCCTTTTCCTGTGGTTATGGAAACAATTCTAGTTTCTACTGGAATTGTTTCCATAACTTTCAGATGACAACTCCAGACACACCAAAGAACCTGATGATCACCATGTGCTGTTAACCTATCTCCATTCTTTCAATGGTTCTCCATCACTGACAATCATTCAAATAGTATCTCTTTATGTATTGGACAGTCCTATGAAAATAAGCTTATTTCTATAAAGGTGTGAAATTTGCATGTAGCTAGCCTTTTATTCAAATTTTACAAATTTTATATATATTTCCTGGAAGAGCCCATGACTATTTAATATAGGGTATATTATGTTTCTCCAATTTTACACATTTTGTCTCAAACAGCGAAATTTCTTAATTCTGCATATGAGTTAATATACAAAGTATAACAAAAATCCATTGCCATATAATTTATTGCAAATATATAGATATCCTCTATCTGCTACTATGCATTTCTTAATTCTGTTATTTAAGGATGTAATGACATTTCTGAATTATTCTTGAGTGATATTATTGAATCTCCATTAGTTCATTATCATTATCCATTAGTTCTTGTTGATATATACGATATTCTTCAGCTTGCTTGAAAAAGTTAAGGCCAGGCTTTTTTGGAAGCCACTCAGTAGGTCTATGTTGTCACAACCATTTTCTAGGAACTATTTTGTATATTTTTAGATTAACTGATGTAACACTTGTAAATACTGCGATGGTGTTGGATTAATAAGACAGTTCAATAGTACTACCTTCACATTTGTGTACAATTATATAATATGATGAAAAAATAT
The DNA here is from genome assembly GCF_048544385.1 of Mastigoproctus giganteus. NCBI lineage: Eukaryota > Metazoa > Arthropoda > Arachnida > Uropygi > Thelyphonidae > Mastigoproctus > Mastigoproctus giganteus. Next base: position 33,730,273 of record NC_143587.1, read on the forward strand.
ATTAATAATCTAGCATAGTGATCATAAAATGACATGGAAAATAATATGAATTTAAAACCCCCCCTCCCATTATCAGAATGATTTTTCATGCAATTTCTCCCCACTCGTGATAATACTATCTGCTCACCTACCTAAGCATGATCTTGAAAAACAACCCCATTAAGACTGCTGAGTACAAGCTTACAGAAATTCGACTTTACGTAAGTTTTTGCCTGCCAGTGCAAACTTAAAAAAATCATGGAAATGTATTTTGCATCCTGTAGAAATAAATGGAGATATCGTGAAAATATCGTAATGTGAACCCAATAACACATTTTTTTTGGTAATTCATTCCAAGACCTCGGAAATTGAAATTTTCACTATATAACTAAGCTATTTATCAATCTAAAAGGTCATTTTTATAATGGAAATTACACTACACTTTCATCATTATCATATGTTCCATTATAAGAATCAATTTTGAACACCTTTGTGATATTTTTCTAAAACACATTTCTGGAGGTCACTACCATAAAACAATAACAATTTGCACTTTCAGGTTTATTGGGCTTTTCTGTTAGTGCAATCTATTATAAATGGGCAGTAAACTTGATCTTATTGCATTTGAAATAATACCAATATTGCATTTGTGATAATAACGAAACAAAATTGACTTAGAAATGAAGGTGATTAATTAAGAAATACGAAACAGGACAAAGTTTGTCATTATTGCATGGAATTAGATTTCGCTGCTTCAACAGTGAATACTATTTTAAGAAACAGTGCGCATATAAAAGAACATGTTAAAGGACCAACACATTTAAGATAAACAGTAATCACAAAACAGCGTTCAGGTGCTATATCAAAGATGGAAAAGCTATTGGTAATATGGATGGAAAATCAGATTCAAAAGCAAGTACCTCCGAGTCCAGTGGCCATTCAAGCAAAAGCAATTAGTATTTATGACGATATTAAGGATAAGTACGGTGAACCCCAAGCCAAGTTCGTGGCAAGCAACGGGTGGTTTAATAGGATCAAGCATTGCATGGTTTCCAAAACAAAGTATGCAGTAAAGTCACCAGTGCCGATTCTGCAGCTGCATAAAAATTTTGTGATCTCTTGGAAAAAACCCCTTCTAAATCTCCACCACCCTCAACTTCCGCAGCGGCGTGCATATCAGCTGGAGAGTTAATTCTGGCAACAATGCTTGAAAGGTAAAACTTGCTGACGTTATGCCTATTTCCTCTCTTTTTTTTTTTGTAATTTTATAATTAATAAGTTAATAGCATTTCAATTAATAAGCATTTAGGGAAATTCCGAAGACAAAGTTCTGTTGAACGCAACCCTTACGTAAGTTGAGGAGTGGCTGTATATATCCAGCCAGTTCCTAAAAAGGGTGATAAATCCCTCCCATCTAATTATCGTCCCATTGCAATTACTTCTACTCTTTCTAAAATAATGGAGGAATCAATTAAACACCAACTGTTAAACTACCTAGAAACCTTCCGTCTGATCAACGATTGCCAGTATGGATTCCGTCTTCCTTCACACACATTTCCTGAAAATTACAGTCTACAGAAGTTCAAGTCCAATGTCAACACATATCTTCTTTTGTCTTCTCAATCTCCAACCCAAGCACGGTACTAAGTACTATAGGTTCTAATACCTCTTGTGTTTGGGGTTTACATAAAAAATAAAATAAAAATATCCCTAGCATCTTTTTTTTCCAACCATATCAAATATGCAAATGTATTTAAAAAATCTACATACATACATGCAGTAAAAGCCCACTTAGCTGGCATCTGTGGGGATTGAGGGATGCCAGTTGCACGATCATTACCCTTATAGGTGCCTACACTATACGATGAAATCCTGTAATGTAAAGTTCTCAGTCTCAACAGCTATACTTTATATTCTTGGGCTTAATTTTAAAATAACACTTCTTTCTTATCACTGAAACTTATCATTGGTTGCACTTTTATATCATAAAATGTTAGAGCTGAGATCATATACAATTTTTGTGCATTCTACATATATCCAGTTTTTGATTTAACACAGCACTTCTATAGTGTGTATTAAATCAAAAATTTTTTTTTACCAAATTTCTGATTTTTTTTTTTTTTTGGATACCAGATGTAAAAATATATTAATAATCTAAATACTCTTGCTCAAATAATCGATACTTTAATTGTGGCAGGTGCACAAAAAAGGGCAGCCTTCAGTGCCTCTGATGATAACTTTTGATGTAACGTAAGCAGTTAATATAGAATTTTACAACTTTCTAAAAATTTTTCTACAAGTTAATTTTTAATGTAAACTTTTGTCTTGTTGAACAACAATGTTTTCATTTAACGTATCTTTGTATGTTTAATTTATTTACAGTTTTTTGCTTAGTAGGTAGGTGGTTCAACTCTCCTTTTCTAATATATTATTTTTTAAATGTGCTCCTTGCATAAGTTTTTCAGAAGAATTAATAACAGATACCTAGGCTTTTACTATATTTAAAAAGTTCACATTTGAACCAATGAAAAAAAATAAATAAATAACCAGCAATTTGACCAGTGAACTATCCAGTAATATTGAACAAATGGTGATAAACTAAATATTTATGTTTCAGCTGCTTTTTTTTTTTTTTTTTTTTAAGGCAGCTCTGAATCAGTTTATTTCTTAAGGTTATCTATTTTCATTTGAGGTTTTTCTTGTTTTACCAGATGAAAAATGTAGATATAACATTCCTTACAATGAGGTAGCAACTTTGTTTTTCTCATATATGCTAATTACATGACCAGACTTTCATTACATAGTACATATCCTGATCCCAACTCAGTATAGGCTCATTCTGCATGGTATTGTTTTCACTACATAAAATTGTATTCACCTTTTGTTCTTTCCTTCTTGTAAAGTTTTTCATAATCAGATACAGCTTCTTCATACATTTCCAAGTCTGTGTAGCTGAGCATAAAGAAATAAAGACTTATTGTTCCTTATCTTATTAATCAGCTGTTTTAAAATTTCAAAATACCACAGTTCATGAATAAGTTCATTTAAACTATAATACAACACCTTAGATTAAGTTTATGAAAAAAAAAGAATCAAATAAAGCAATCAACAAATCTCCTGTTCCCTGACAGTAGTTAATTATAAACACAGTGTTTACAGAAGATACATAACACATGATTTGATAGCATTACAACTCAAAAATAAATTTACATGTCAGAAAAGTATAGACTGAGTGAGTGAGATAATAGGAGTGGTAGAACTCAGAATTCCTGAAAGAGAGGTACCTCACAACGTTATACTGGATAACTTCATTTACTTTCGGTAATGGCGCCTCCGTAGCCAGGTGTGAAGGAGCAGCAGTGCGTAGCACACGCTTCTTGATTAAACCGGGGTTCGAGCCCGTCACCACCAAATACGGAGGATGCGGAAAGGTCAGGGAATGACCACCGCATGACCCGGAGCAATATGGCCTTAGTTGCTAATGCTCCTTAAAAAACCAAACAAACAAACTTTCGGTAAATCTTCCTATAGAAATTCCAAACAACAGATATAATCAATGACTGGCTGTACGTTTGCTTTGTACAGAAGTATGACATATCTGTGATCTTTAAAGCAGAAAGTATTCCTCTTGACAAATCCAATAATTTTAAAAGCTTTAGTAATGATATGAAAGATACAATTGTCATACGGACAGTTGCTTGAGAATTTAAGAGTGATCATATTACTGACTTCTAAGTCAGCAATTTGATTACTCTTTTGAATACTTGCTGATCCAATATAGTAGGAATAGTCAAAATTAATGCATGATCTGGAAGCTGAGAAATAGATTGGAACTTAGATGGATTTTTAGAGAGGCCACTGGCTGAGGCTCACTGCATGTGTTTATACAGAGCTTGCTGGAATTGAATCTGGACAGATGGTTTAGGAATTGATGAATAGAGTTGATGTCATTAGCAAACATGGCAATTTTAACTGAGGATCCTGAATTATTTTAGGAAGATAATTGATGAAGTTATTAGATGAGTCCTAGAGAAGAGGACTACTTTGGGGAACCCCAAGGGTTCCCCAAAGTAGAAGTGAGTGACCTTGAGGTACTTCAAGATTACTCATTAAGCCTTCTCTTTCATAACATTAATATGGAGTGGGAAGCCATGTGAGTGACCTCGAGCCATCTGTTATTTTCCCCCCTGCTATAGTCAAGGAGAAAGATTTTTAATGAGTATTATTAAAAATAAAAATGTCACTTCTGAAGAGGGTATCTTTGGATCCAGCAGAGAAGAGAGTCCTAAATTCTATAAATCTTCAATTTGCTAATGAGGATATTGTGTAGGATCTTATCAAATCAAATACACTTGTTATACGAGTAAAATCAGTTTCTTCTAGATGACCTTTGTGAACACAGTCAGGACAAACAGCCAATACAGAGTAAGGTTAGGGAAGACTAATCTACCTTTGAGAAAGCCAAGCTGTTGTGGGACCATGGAAAGTTTCAGATGGTTGGATAAATGTCTATGAATTATAGTATCAGAAATCCAGCATGGCAGAATTTCTGATACCATAATTCATGTGCATTTATCTAACCATTCTGGAGAGGAATCTGTAGTTCTTTCAATTCTTAGAACCTTTTTTTAAAGATAGGCTACATGTTCATATTTTTGGAGTGAACAGGACAGATACCTTCTTGTAAGGAAAGGCTAGAGAGCCTTAGTAGATTTTGATCAGGATTTATATAGGTATTATAAAAGCAGATTGGATAAGATCTGACTTCCCTTCTTCCTTTGAATGCTAATAATTGACAAGTTGTGCTTGATCACCAGATTTATTTAATCTTCTAAAGAATTCCTTTGTTTTCATCTTAATTATAACCTTGTTATACCAGTGAAGAAATATGGCATTGTAGGTATCAGAGATGGGAACACAATTATTGATGGCTCAAGGAATGGTGTGGAGGAAAGCATCAGTTAAATAGTCCACACTGTTATGCATGGTTAAAAATGGGAGATCTAGGTTCCCAAGATGGCATTTATAAGATTCTAGTTAGCCTTCCTGAAGTTGTCTTTAGGTTTACAAATTGATAATGAACTCAGATATTTAACAGACAATTGAATCGCAAAAATAAGAAGGATGTGATCAGGCTGGAAGAGTGGAGTATCTTGTCTTACAGTGATAATGGAGGTAGCAAACAAAAGATCCAGGTAGAACTGTGATCTCGAGGGAAGGCCACAATGCTGCTCAAGTCCAAAACTGCTCATACAGTTAAAAGCAGCATAGTTGTGATGAATATAAATGAAGATCCCAGTTCATTTTGTTGCACATTAAAGTTTTCCACATAAGTAAGGCCAGAGGATCAAACCTCTGTGAATATGATATTGTGTAATCAGTGAAAGTGATGGACATTGGTTGAGGTAAGAGGAGAATAAAAATATGCAAGAAAGATATGTGCCTTCAGGCTCCCAATTTTTTCGAAGTATGCAGTAAAGGAAGTCAAGATCATTAAGTATTACAGCCTGAACACACATGATTTTCTTAGAACAAATTAGGGCGACTTCACCACCACATGATCCTGTTTCTCTCCTATAGACATTGACGTTTTTTTTTTTTTGATTTAGTAGTTGTTGGCACATCGGCTTCTGTAGCCATATTGCACCTCCCAAGGTTTTTGCAGTACTTTGATCCAAGCCCGAGGCGGGATTCGAATCCGCGACCTTTGGGTTGCCCGGTTAGGTGCTTTACCCACTCGGCTAGCCCGGTCGGCACATTGACGTTGGATGGTGTAATCTCTGAGTCATAAATGTCCAAGTGGAGACAAGTTTCAAATCTATACACATATGGTGAAGCTAATAGCATCTATTGTGTACTTCAAAATATTTTTTACAATGCTTCTGCAATTGTGAAAGTAAACATTGCAAAAAAAGAATGATCCTCTTTACAGAGGATGGGGAGAAAAGAAGAGAGAAATTTTCTATCCATAAGCAGTTGCTATATGTTTTTTCAGGCTTTTTAAAAGAGCTAATGGTAGGTCTAGCTTTGAACAGTTTGACTAAGATTCCTGGGGGCTATGATAGTGGGACCAGACCAGTCTGATGGTAAGCTGAGGACCAAATAATGATCAACAAGGAGCAAGATGGGAAACAGGTTTTCACCATAAAAACATCAACAAATATTTTATGCTGAGAAACAATGATTTTTGATGTTGTTGGACATAGTTGAAGGACCCAGTCTGGTAACAAATATTTTAGCCCTAGTGGCGATTTATTTAGTCCTGAAGAATGTGGACTTTTGAAGTAGAGAGGTCAAGATCCACTTTGGTGGGAGAGATGGTGGGAAAAGGCCGATTTAAAGCAGTGCATTTTGGACATTCAGAACCTGCAAGACAGCTGGTATCAGTGTAATAATGAAAATGTTCAAATTGATCAGACAAGTAGGTCTTGAAGGAATTGCTGAATTAGAAGCATTGGGCACTGTAAAAATTAAGGCAGAGGTAGCAATTTTGCATATTTCCTGTCACTTGAAAAAAAAAAAAAATGTAGCACTCAAAATATACATGACTCTGATGAAACAGAATCACTATAATTTGTTGCAGCAAATGAGTTATATTTTAGCAATTTTGAAGTCGATTTAATTTTGTTCATTACCTGTCCATTCTCACAAGTTAAATGGTTTTGACACCATAATGCACAAACACAAATGGCACTGCCTCTCCTAACCATCAAGAACAGAAATGAAATAGTCAAAACTTGCTTGGAAGTTGAAAAATGTCTTACTTATTCCCCAATGAAATCTACTGAAGTTCTGCTGTTAAAATAATCAGTAATGGAACTTCAGAGACAGATTCTAAATTACATGTATTTAAATAATCTTCAGTGTCTTTAAATGCAAAAATGAAAACAAAGTTTTGATGCTGGAGGCCATTTGATTTCTCTCAAATGGCCTCTATGCCGTGATAAATTTCTCTATTGCAGCACAAAAGATTCCCAACAGAAACATACAGTATATGACCATTATAGTAATAAGGTGTTCCACCACTTGTACAATTATTTTAATAGTTATTGCCATTTCATGAGTGAGTGAGTGGTACTGTACTTTATAACAAAATGACAAACTGTAAAATGTGAGACAGTAGAACGGGTTAAAAATGGAGATCACACTTTTTTTTTTGAATTAGCTGTAGGTCCTGATATATAATGAGCACAAAGTTTCATTTTCACTTTAAACAATAAAATACATCCTAAATAAGGCTTTATAAGCAGAGTATATGAAAGGTTTTACATCATACAATTAATTTGTTAACCCTGCAGTGGTAGCACTCCAATCATAAAAAACCAATAGCCAGGTGACAATTTTCTTGGCTTCTTAAATATACTAAGATTTCATCTTTTCTATATGGATTGTAATACTTATTGTAAGTAATTTTTAAAATTTTAATAAAAAACTTATAAGCATAAAATATAAAGGTAAATCTCTTCCACTTTCCATGTTGTACATTTAACAGTTAAAAAAAACTGAAACATGCAACAGTTAAAACATGTGCATGTATTTCTGCTTATTATGTGTAATAATAAGTTAATATTAATAAGTGGTAATAATAATAAGTTTTTAAAATTTTTTTTTAAATATATGTATATTTAATACCCTGTACATCCTTTTTAAAAATTTATTTCAAATCTAGAGCATCGTGATGCACAGAAATTTTAATATTATGCATGTTGCTAATTCTGTTGCAAGTGAATATCAACTTTTGTTTACGTCTTTATTCAAACATTATTAAAGACATATCTATAGATCAGAGAACAGAATTCTATAAATAACTACGACTAGAAACAAACACAATTCCAAGCTTTGTATCATCAGTACTGGTCAGGTCGTATTATGAACAAACATGGTTGCATGTGGCCAGATAGGTTCGCTTATGCAATAACTCTGAGAAAACGATAAAAAAAAAAAAAATTTTAAACCATATTAAGTAAAAATTTGTCTATATTTAGGAAGGTACAGAAAATCAGTTTTATCTTCAACCAACAGATAATATGGGCTTGTTATTTTTGAGAGGAACCTTACTGGTCCAGTGCTATCATTGCATGGTTTAAATACATAATTTAAGGTGTTTTTTTTTGTTTTTTTTTTTTTACACTGCAGTTTTTCACATTTTGCATGTTTAAGTTCAACCACAGACTAAATGCAGCATCAGGCACCTATCTACTAATGAGATAGCAATCACTGAAATAACAATATGGTAGGGTGGGTGGTGCTATGCTGTACTATCTGCAAATGGCAGAGTCCTGCCTATTGAAGAAAAAAATCCCATTTGTTAGTAATATATAGAGCACAGTTGTACATTTGATATCAAGTAACCTCTAGCAAGACTAACTCATTTTTATGTTAAGCAAAATTATTACATCATGCAGTACTTTCCACAAGAACCTCAATATAAGCCTTATATAAAATTTAAGAATATTTCTTTTTCTATTGCACAAAGGGACATATCATAGTGATAAAAGAGGGTCACTGCATATAAAAGGTATTTAAATATTTCCAAGCCTATTATAGAAAAACAAACACTAATTACCATTCTGAAATTTTATATAATGAAAGAAATGCAGCAAATTAATAATACAATTAGGATTATGTTTGGCAAGGTGTTATTCTGCTACCTAAATATCAAGATATCCCAATATTCAAAATAAAATAAAATCATAAAAATACAAAACAAAGCTCACCCCTCAGCAGTGCAAATGCACCTTCATAACCACCAAAGTAAGAATGCCATTTTCATAATAAATAATGGGAATTAAAGAAAGATAGGACTCAAGCACCACTTCCGCAAGGGAACATCAATGCTTGTGAACTCCAAAAAAGGATCTTATTTCAGTCATTGACTGCTATCCATCTAAAGATCAACAGATATCCCTATATACAAAGAAAATATATAATGACTAAACTCAAATCATTTGAGTTTTTTTTTTTTCAGTTTAGTTATTCATTATTTTTTTTGCAGTCAGGTGGTATTAACATCTGACTGTACAGTTGTCAATGGCTGAAATATGATCCTTTATGGAGCTCACAATCACTGGTGTTTCCTTGAAAAGGTGTCATGTGCAAGTTCCCTGTCTTTATTTAATTCTGTTTATTTATTATGAAAGCAGCACTCATGCTTTGGCAGGTATGATATGAGAGTGCATTTCCTTGGGCAGGGTTTCCTTGGGTAACAGAATAGTCAAGTATAATCCTAATCATAGAATTAATCTGCTGGTTTTTTTTTTTTTTTTTTGTGGTAGTGTTTGTTTTTCTATAAATGTCTTGGAGGCATAGATAATGTGAAATCTAATCTAATAGGTACAATAATATATCAAATCTAATAATCTTAGATTGAGCTTTTGCTTAATGTAGCAAATTTACCCTACAGTAAAACACATTATTAGCTGCTGGAATTAATGAAAACATTTTGCAGGTAATACAAGTAAGTTTTACTTTTACAAGTAAGAGAAATAATTTGCAAGTTACACAATCAATGAGAACATTGAATATGCATGCAAGAGTTGCACTTTTATTCATAGAGAATGTAATAGAACAATAGTAAAACTCACCATTTAGCTCTTAAATTGTATGCTCGAATGTAATTTTCATTTAATTTTATTGCACTTGTGCAGTCCTCCACAGCCTGATTCAATCTATTTGTCTACAGCAAAAAAAAAAAAAAAGTATGCACATGATTATGAATCTATAAAATCAAATACAAATTCTAAAAAGCATAACAGGTGCAAATACAAGAATATAAACCTATATAAATTTTTTTAGCCATACAAAAATGAAACTTCTGGTAGTAGTTGTGGTTACATGCTATTAAACTGCATTTTGTGTATGCATTAATATGTACAATGAATATGCTTATTAACATTGATAACTGCATCAATAGTGTAGTGAATGACAGTACACAGCTGCAACTCACTTTTAGTGTCTAATGAGCCAATGAATTTTGGGTTTTTCTGCTTTAAATGGTTGGTACAAACAATACATATATTATACTGTAATCTCTCAAAAGCTTCAGTATTTCTGTGACAATATACATCAGTGTCAGTGGCACAGCCGGGGGGGAGGGGGGGGCAAATGCTCCCCTATCATAAATTTTGTTCTACTTAGCACCTTCTCCCCAAGTTCCCAATGAATCTATTTTTTATCCTTAACATCTGAAGATGTTTCAATAATGACATATAGTAATTTTTTTAGTTTATAATTAGCAAGTTACTGCTTGATAAAAGCATATAACGTGAAAGTTTTGCAATCAAATAACATATTCCGATACAATTTTTTTAAAAAAATAATATCCTTTAAATAAAAGTTATGTTTCTTATTGGTTGTCTTTTATTACAATCTTTGCTGATAAATCCTTGAAACGTATCTTCGTTTGCCAAATTGTTTTTGTTTACAAATATGCCAAGCCAGGGAGCAACTGGTAGAAGTGAGCAAGCAGTGAGCCATGAACTTAAAACAGCTGGACACTGAATGCTGAAAAGTGAAGATGCAAGTGTTCTAGGCCTGTTTTTATTATATTGAAAACTCTGAGGTACGCATTATATTTTAAATCATTTTTAGTTTAAATTTATAGAAGAAAGATAATTATAGAAGATAGTGGACTATTACAAACCCTTAGTTTCAGTCTGTCAATTTTATAGGCCTAATTTTTTTTTTTTTTTTTTTTTTTTCATTATTCAATTCATATTAATACCGTAAAATCCAATAGCTTGGCACCTGCAGGCCCCGCCTATTATTGACTTATTCTATAAATATTAGACAAATCTGATATTATTTTAGTATTTATTTATTTTAGATTGATCATAAAGATGAACTTTCAAGTATTCAAGTGACAATGAACTGACCATAAACAATGTACTGAAGTTCTTATTGCAAATGATTTGTGTGCTATCTACCCTAATCTTTCAACAATGTATAGAATTTACATGACATTAGCAGTGCCGCAGCTGAACATTCTTTCAGCAAACTTCAGCTTGTTAAGTCATATTTGAGATCAACTATGACAGAAGAAAGGTTGTCAGGACTTGCTCTGTTGTCCATTGAAAGATTCATGGCTAATGACATTGATCACGAGACTGTAACAGACCACTTTGCAAGAATGAAACCTAGAAGAAAGAGGCTGTTGTAAACTTGTAAATAATGCTGTTATGCTGCCTAAGACAAGCTGTAATTATAATTCAATTTATGATAAGCCAAATAATTGACTGATTTAGGGTCAATTTATTTATCTGAGTCAATGATTTATAAATTTTATATTCCATCTTTTAAATTACGTGTACACGTGGCATTGGTTTAAGGCAGTGGACGGCTTTTCTACTAATAAAGAGAAGAGTTACAAGACATATTACTTTTCAAATATCATTTGTACAGCTACATCCTTTAATTTGATTACTTTGCAAAAATGAAACTTTGATGCAAAAAAGTTTAAATTAATAGGAAATTACTAATGCTGATATATGTTTTGTAAGTCTATGTTTAATAAAGCATTATTTAAGATTATACTGTACTTGCATCCTTCACTACACTAGTAGTAACTAGTAAGTAAGATTACCGATTTAAGGCTTTTATTCACCAAAATCTAAATGACTTACATGCTCTCATATACAATAAATTATTTTTCCATAATTTTTTTAACTGGAATAGTGGAATGAAAACTAAAAAAAATGACAAAAACAATTACCGTCTATTTTATCCCTTTGTGTCCCCCTCACTTCAAAACCTGGCTATGCCACTGATCAGTGTATATTATTAATGATTTCATTCAATATGTTGACTATACTTATTGTAAATAATTTTATTTATTTCCATCTGACTGTTCCAAATATAGTACAACTGGTAGGAAGAGAATCAGTGTGGATAAATTAAATAATAATAATGCACACTTGAAGTAGTCTTAAGAAAACTTTCAAGAAAATAAAAGTTAACATTACATTTTAAATAACAAGGAATAATTAGCTGAATATACAATGCAAGGAATGTAGAATAAGTCTAATCTCTAAACTTAGTTCTTAATTAACACCAGAAAATAAATTTGAAGAAAAAAAAAGAGATTTTTCAAAATTCAAGAAATATACCTTTTATTTATTAATTTTAATATTACTAGAGTTAAAAAAAATAAAATGTATCTAAATAAAAATACTGGCTGACGTCAACTGTGACTCTTAAATACTTAAAAAGTGATTAGTTCATTACCTGCCTTACCATATAGCACCACATATTGGCACAACTTCAAAACTATCTCATTTACATACTGTATTTTGTTTCACTTAAACTAAATAATTTTTCTTGCACATGGTCTAAGAAATAAAATTTTTAAATATCTTTTAAAAGATTCTTACCTTTGAACAAACAATGGCACGATTGAAAAAGAGTTTGGCATTTGTATGAACATTACTAGGATCAATATGAAGTGCACTCGTATAAATATCATAAGCGTCCTGTAAACGATTACTCCTAAATGCTTCATTTCCCTCTTCTTTCTTCATTTTCAGCAGTTTAGCTCTCTGAAAATAAAAGTCAGTCATGAAAATAATAATAAAATTATAAGAAAGTATGCACACAACTCTACAATTACAAATAAAATGGTTTTATTTTTGTTTTGATTTTTTTATGAAAACCCCAAACACGAGAGGTATTAGAACCTATACTACTTAGTATGGTGCTTGGGTTGGAGGTTGAGAAGACGAAAGAAGATATTTGTTGCATTAGACTTGAACTTCTGTAGACTGTAATTTTCAGGAAATACATATGAAGGAAGGTTGTTCCAGAAAATGTCAGCTGAATGAATAAATGAGGAATACGAAAAGTTGATTCTGTGAGTTTGAAGTTGGATAGTAAATTGATGTTGGCTGGTGACGGCACATTTGGACTGTTTTGAAAGAGAGAGCAGGAATTATAGAAGCAAATACAGAAGAACAGTGTCCATGGAAGTATCTGTAGAAAAGGCATGAAGCAGAAACAGTACGTCTATGAGACAGCGAGTGGAGAGACTGTTAGAGATGAGTCATTAATTAACTTAACTACCTTCTTCTGAATGGAATCTAGAAGCCTAACAGGTTTTGGTGGCACCGCCCCCAGATGGAGGAACAATATTCCATGGTAGCGCGGATTTTCGATTTGTACAGTGAACAGCTGCCTGGAAGAAAAATAAAGCCAAGAGAAAACCAAGTATTTTAGAAGCAGCAGAAGCAAAGCAATATTTGTAATGTGCTTGTGCCAAGAAGCATTAGAAGTTAGGGTAATCCCCAAAAGAGAGATATCATCTTGCCTAGAAATCGGAGTATCGATAAAGATAAGCATAGGAGCTGAAGAATCCTTTTTGCGAGATATAAGACAGAACTTAGTTTTAGAAGGATTGAAATCAACTAAGTTGTCTTTGCCCCACTGGAGAATTACCTTGATATCAGCATTTAAGGAATTGGTAGTGGATATTCGAGAAGTTGAAGCTGATTAAGCAGGGCATGGTTTCTCAAACTGGAAAGTGGAATGCAATGTGCTATCATCAGCAAAACTATGGATAGGATTGCCAGTCAATGGAAGAAGGTCATTAATATACAAGAGGAAAAGAGTGGGGGAAAGAACTGAACCTTGGGGAACATTATCATTAGTGGAGAAATTAGAAGACAGAGAGCCATCTACCTCTCACCTACAGAAAGTGAGCAGTTAGAGAGAAAACTAGATAACCAATTACAAAAATCAGTTAGCAAACCATAAGATGAAAGCTTGTTTAGAAGACCTTTATGCCAAACACAATCAAAAGCCTTTGAGATGTCAAGAGCAACTGCTTGTGTTTCACCGAACTTTTCCATTTAATTTACCCATAAATGGGTAACAGAAGCCAGAATATCACCAGTGGATCGACACTGACAGAACCCATACTGGCGATTGTTGATCAGACAGAAGGATACTAGGTAGTTTAAGAGTTGGCGGTTAATTGATTTCTCCATTACTTTAGAAAGAGTAGAAGTAATTGCAATGGGATGATAATTAGATGGGAGGGATTTGTCAACCTTTTTAGGAACTGGCTGGATATGAGCAAATTTCCAAGCAGAAGGAAAAAACAACTTTGGAATAAGAAAGTGAAAAAAAAAAAGCAGCAAAGAACAGGAGTAAGTTCAGGAGCACACATTTTGAGAACAAGTGGAGAAATACCATCAGGACCTGGAGCGTTCTTAGCATCAAGATTCATTGAAATCCTTTTGGCGGAAGACCACAGGAGGCATTGAATAGAGCATGTTGGGAATGGTAGGAAGTGTTTTACCAAGATCATTAATACATGAGTTGGAAGAAAAATGGGATTCTACAGGTCAGCTCTATCCTTGGCTGAAGCAACAATAGAACCATCTGGTTTTGACAGAGGTGAGAGCAGAGATGGATAAAAGTTGCAGCCAATAGCTTTGACAAGAGACCAGAATGCTCGGCTACCATTAGGATAATAAGCAAGTTTTCTACTCTTATCCTGTTCAAAATCTAGTTTGGACCGATTAATAACTGCTTTACAATTGTTGCGAGCTTTGTAATGCCAAACAACACGAGGTTCGGAATAGCCATGAGATAAAGGCTCCATTGGAGAAGAGACAATCACCAAGTTGTAATCTGAGGTGCCTAGAGGACCAATCACCTCGACTGTGTACTTAGAAGAGTTGTTTGTGAGAAAAAGATCAAGCGTGTTGGCTGTGTGGTTAGGATTGTCCGATATTCTGGTAGGTAAATGAACAATCTGTGTGAGGTCAATAGTAATTGCAAAAGCCACAGCATCTCAACCAGCTGGATCTGTGTGACTAGAGAATGCAAGCCAGCTGGAGTTGTGAACATTAAAATCACCAAGGAAAATTACCTCACTGTTAGGAAAGTTGGACTGGAGAAAGTCAAGTTGCAAAGAGACGAAGTCAAAGTGCTCCAAGTGATTAGTGGAGTTGAGAGAATGGTAGACACAACAGATGAATTTGACAGAATGAGTTAGAGAGATTTTAAGCCAGAGAAGGTCGAAAAGAGGAGATTCCAAATTACCAAGTCTCTGACAAGGAATATTGGAACACACATATGCAAAAGTACCACCTTTGAGGCGAAAGGAATCATACAACGAATAAACTGGGCAACTGAGATGAGCAGTGGTTGAATCAAACGATAACTGAGATTCTGTCAGAAAAAGTACATGGGGTTTGGCAGACTGCAAGTGGAAATGGACATCGTTGAGATGTCCTAGATCTGAGACCACGTATATTTGTGAAATGAACTAGGAAGTGTTTCAGAGGTTTAGATCTTTTCGTAGATAAGTTTACTTTATTAGTTTGACAATTCATGGCATATTCAATAGTAAGAAAAGTGGGAGGGACATGCTGTATGAAGTAATGAAATTTTTGGATATGGCATACACATGGTAAGAATATATCCAGATCCTTGACATAACGTGGCCTCGACAATTCCCCCGCATACACCCTACTTGGTTTTCCTCCAGTCACTAACTGGCAGAGTAGTGGTAGCAAGATTATACTAGCTGATCAGGAAGCCTCCTAGAGAGTTACCAACAGGTTCGGTCTGATGTACTAACTAGCGGCTGTCCTGCAAACACTGTTTTAGAGCTGTTCCCTTGAAATGTAAGGAAGTTTGGATCTCGCCATGATGTCCATCATAACCTCAAAAGACATCAGTCGTACTGCATGATGGAAGAGATGGGGAAGGTTTGACCAGAACTTGGCTCTGGAGACTAAACATGGGTTCCACCACTTCAAGCCTCCAATAACCAAAGTGGTGGTATTGCACTGGTTGATGAGAGTCATCTACTACCTAGTGTTGCCTGGTAACACAGAAGGACGGCATTCCTCCATGTGCACCACACAGGAAATGGGAAAATTTTAAAAAATACAGTAGAATGTCGGTTATCTGGAATAATATGAAAGGCTGATCTTTCTTCTTTTTATCATTGACAGTAGCACAGTAAGTGCTGGTTATAGTGAGCACGTTTGCAAATTGAATTTTGATTATAATAAGCAAAAGAGCGAGTTTGCTACCTGTTTATAACAGATTGTACAAACAAAAAGCCGAATAAACCGAAAACTGCAAATTCTTTTTAATGTTTTATGGTTGTGACCTCTAGAATTCTATGTGACCTTAAGAAATGTGCTTTCTCGGAAATGAGTGAATTTCAGATTAGTTTGGCTCCGGATTCAGTAAGAATAACATTAGCCCGAAACTGTGCCATTTATTATTTTTCTCAATCTTTTATGGAAAAATGTGAACAAAAAGAAAACACGTAGTTTTAACATTGCAACAAAAAACGGAAATTATTAATAGAATTAGAAAAGGTGGAAATTTAGGAAATCTCTCCAAAGAGTTTAATCTGGGGACTTCAACAATTTACAACATCAAGAAAAATTCTAATGCTATAACAGAATTTGTCAATTATGGATAGTGAAGGAGGATCTAGAAGAAAAAAGACTATGTTGAAACCTGAAAATGCCACTTTAGAGAGGGCACTTTATTTTTTTGTTTTCTTCAGAAGCGAAGTTTAGGTGAACCAGTGTCTGGCCCAATGTGTTTTTTCACACATTGGATTTTAATTGAAAATTAACAGGTAATGAAGATTTTAAGACAAACACAGGCTGGCTGCAAAATTTTACACTAAGACATGGTATACATGAACTAGACATTCAAAACTAAGACACGGTGTACATGAACTAGACATTCAAGACGAATTGGCAGCGGTGTCTTAAAAAAGTAAGTTCGCTTCAGTTAAGCAAATTAAGAAAGAAAATGTTTATAATGTTGATGAGACAGGCTTATTATGGAAAGCATTACCAAGAAAAACCCTACCCACTAAAAGAGAAATGCCTGCACCAACCAGGTTTTAAGATGAGAAAAGAGCGAGTTACTATCAAATTCCTCCTTAACTTTCCCTAAGCTTTTAACCTCATTGATCCTAGTGTCCCAATGACATTGTATGCAAATGTCATTGGGACACACAGATTGTCCATGCTCATAATCGGTATGCCGAAAAAAGCATTTAAAAATCTTTGTAATTTTCCTGTTTTATATAAAAGTCATAAAAATGCTTGGATGGATGGTTCTGTCTTCCAAAATTAGTTTATAATTTTTTTTATTTAATTAATCTTAATTATTTAATTTAATCGTAAGGTAAAATTAAATTTATTTAATTAAATAAATTAGATTAAATTTACTTAATCTTACCGGAAAAAGTATCCAAAAAATTTTGTGGTTCGTTTATCCGGAAAATTTGGCTAACCAGAAGAGGTCTAACATCAATTATTCAGGTTAACTGACACTACTGTATTACAAATTTGTGAACATGCAACTATTCTACATGTTCACTCACATAGACAAAAAATAAAAAAGTTAATTCTAATAAGAAATTAGATTTTTATTATTCTTATAATAAAAAAGTTAGGTACTTAGGAGCCTGTGACACCTAAACAAGAAATGTTAAATAAATATAGTCTTCCATAAAACAGTTAAATCTTGATCAAAAAAATTCGTGGGTTGACCTGTTATTCCTCTGAACAATTCACGGATGACATCTGGTGACTTAGCTCCCATTCCAGTTAATAAATTATACAAGGCTTGTTTTAAACCTTGTTTTATGAGGTATAAAATAAATAGTTCAACTGCATGCACATTGCAAGAAATTCTACCAAAAAGCAGAATTTCTTTATGTACAATTCTTTATCCCAGCAGAATGCAATTTAACAGAGCAAATCCTGTATGAGTACATCATGCATTGTGGAAAGCTGGTACCTTCACCATACATAATGTACTATCAACTCTAAAATGCTTATCTGACCTGCCACCTCCCTTATGTAAAATATCATGAAGACAGATTCCATCAAAGCAACCTGAGGAGCTGTTCTTAAAGGAGTGTATTTAAAATATGCATTACTTAAAGCAATAAAGATATAGAAATGTATATAATTATTACTATTAAAATGGCCAAATGATGCAAGGAAATCAAGCATTTGCTGCATCCACAAAGGAAATATTTAACTACTAGGAACTATCAAATTCCTCCTTTAACTTTCCCTAAGCTTTTAACCTCATTGATCCTAGTGACCCAGGGAATTGTTAAAGCTTAATCATTCCCTGGATTACTATGTTAAAAGATAAAGGTAGCTCTCCTTTATCTCCTTTACATGAATGTCCACCATCTACCACCCACCCTTAGAATTTCTTGGGACTATCCCTGCATATTCAGTTACAAGTTGGGGCTGTCTGAATTACTATTGCAAATTACTACTGCACAGAGGGCTATGCCCAAACAAAATGTCAACAACTAAGGGAAATAAGTGTGAAGAAAAGGATGAAGAGAATAAATTCAAAATAACTATCCATCTTTTTGAGAAATATTTCTAATAGGTAGTATTTTGAGTAACAAGAAAATATTTTAATAAAATTAATAAGAAATAAAAGCTTACCCTATAAATTTCTTGAGCTCTGGAATGATCAGGAGCTAATCGCAAAACTTGCTGCAAGTGGACAAACGATTTTTCCACATTATCCTGATAGTACAAACACACACCTCGTACATACATAGCTTCCACATTAATTGAATCCACATGGAGGATATCACTTTACAAAAAGGGAATAAAGGAAGAATATTACAAATCTGCAGTTAAAAATTATATAAACTATGATTTCTTTCTTCCCTCCTCTCCTTTTAAATTATCAGAAATTCTTTTTCACTATAGTGAACAACTATAGTCACTTCTTTCACTATTTAAAATATGAACCATCACACCTCTAAACAACTTTGATTTTATTGAAGAATTTTACCTATCCTTACATCAATAACCATTATAACTTTACTGAAAATATATTTCTGTTATAAAAATTCTTCTTTAAAAATATAACTTAATTATATAGAATAGCTGTTTGAATTTAAATAATCTGTTTTTTTTTTTCTGGATGGCATTAAAATATATACACACAAATGAAAGTACTACAAAAGAGGAAAACAGTTATGAGGGGGAGGAGGAGCATTTGAAAAGTTTGTGGCCTGAGTATGAAGGATTTATTTGAGGAGTCTGGTAACATGTTACTTTTCAATGTAGTGCCTGTTGGAGTCAATACACTTTTGTCACTGATGCTAAAATTTATTGATTCCAGCTGCAAAAAAAGTTTTTTCCCTGAGCTTCCCAGAATGCACCTGCTGCAGCAATGACATCACTGTCAGTGGAAAACTGGATGTTAGCCAGGTATTTTTTCAAATCAGGAAACAAGAATGAAATACCAATGGTGCTAGATCTGATGAATGTGTGGGATGGTCCACGATTTCAAAGCTGCACTCATGCAATGCAGCCATGACAATGACAGACTTGCAAGCAGGTGTGTTGGCCTGATGGAACAAGACTCCTTTTCTGAGTTTCCTTTGTGTTTGTCCTTGATGTTTTCATGAAAACACCTCACAAGATCTGCATAATATGCCCTGTGACTGCCTAGCCTTTCTGAAGATAATCCACTAGCAACACTCCATCAGCATCCCAAAAAAACCAATGCCATCACCAGCAGACAAAACTGACTTGGCTTTTTTTTTCTTTTTTTTTTTTTTTGAGGGGGAGAAGAGTTCTGTTTGGACTGTTCCTTTGTTTCTGACTGAAAGTGGTGGACCGATGTCTCTTCCATGATCACAAATCTTGAAAGCAAATTTGCTGGATCTGCTTGAAAATGATGCAAATGTTCACTTGATTTGACAAACTTTGGTACATTTTTGATCTGCTGCCAACAACTTTGGGACCCATCATGTTCACGTTTTTCATAGTGAGAACTTCTGTTCTCATCTGAATGTGGTACACACATTCAGATGAGATTCCCAAGATGATGGCAATGTATATATAGAACTGTCACTTGTTGATTGCTCATCACCAGGTCATGCACATTGCAAGTCTTCCACAGTGTGGGTCACCTTCCAGGCTCTCTTCCTCGTGTAAATTCTGCTGCCCACTTATTAACAATGAAACATGATGAGGCATCCTCCTCCAATGTTTTTAACCATATCCTCATGAACTGTCTTTGGCATTAGTCCCTTTTTTCCCAAGCATTGGATGCCTGCACATTGACTGATTTTGTCCATCATTCCTCAGTCATGCAACTTTGTTGACTTCAGGATCTGTAATTAAAAAATAACATTATTGACACTGCATGAAACTTGGTGAGTTACTATTTGAAGTAACTAAAATTAAAAGTAACTATTTGAAGTATTTAAAATTAACACTGTACCACTACCCCTTCGTATTCAGGTCAAACTTTTCAAACACTCCCTCATATTTTATGTGATCAGATTCCCACATACCTTGCAATCTCTTGGGCTTCAGAATACTGATGTAACAATGTTAAGCATTCAGCTTTCAATAATTTTAGCTTGATACAGGCAACAGCTAATTTCAGAGCTTGGTCCACATAGAAGAGAACCTTTTAAAGTAAAATTCATGTTAACATATATAGTGAAGTACTTCAAATTAATATTAAAGTAAAAAACAAAATTAAAGTACAATAAAGAACCATGCATATTTATTATAATATAACATTTAAAAATGAAATTTTCATGCTTAAAGTCAAAAGAATCGCACAAAAAGCAGATAATTTGAAATGCAACTATTATTGGAAATATAAATCTGAGAAATAAAAACAGAATCTCAAGGATAGAAATGGTTTAAATTATGTAGCTTCAGAACTGGGATGTGTACTCATAAGTATCTAAAAGCTATGTGAATAATGAAAAGGACTTTCCTTTTCATTAATCGAAACGACCTCTCCATGCAACTGAACTGCCTGAGGAGTTAATCTGATTAATGAGGGGATCAGACTCATTTAGACTTTCAATGAGTTGACAGTATTTTATATGTGAGTTAATGCTTACAGAAAAAACAACCCTCCCATCTTCATTATCTGTCTTGTATTGCACTACTTTCAAATAAACAGCATTGGTGAGAGGCTACTATGACAAATATCTTTGAAAAATATTCTAAACTACTAAAGCATCTCTGATGTGGCTCATCAGATGTTTTTTAACTTTTGCCCCAACTGGATGTCTAACATGAACACAACCCATGTATCTGCTTGTTCTATAAGGCCTCCACCCTGGGCAGACCTTGTAATTGCACACACTTTGCCTTCCAGGCTTCTGCATGTTAAGAGAAACAGTGTAAGAATCTTTGCTTCTACTTATGGCTACTGTTAAACTATTAGTTATTCCTCCTCCAAACTAGCAGTTTTCCTACCTATCTAATGCTGCCTCAATATCATCAGCAAATATTCTTGTATCCTTCTATTTAAAGTTATCCCATCCTTGTAAAAATGCCCTTCTGTTAACAAGCAAAGACCACGCTGGAAAAAATTTAACCCCATAAGCCTTCCAGAATCTATCCAGGTTTGAAATGATTGAAAAGGCCCCTATCACTGCTATCATGTCTGACACTTTCAAATTTAATTCTAAACCCACAGCTTTTTCTCAAAATAGCTCTTACCTATTAAATATATCCTCACTTTGCTATTCTCATCATTAGTACAAATGTATACAACAATATCATCTTTTGTGCCCTTAAAAGCTAACTATTTTATACTATTTAACTTTTGTCTTCAGACATACCTTGGCCCTATTCCACCTATTCCTTTTGCACAATATATTTCCTGCTTCCCTCACAACAGAGTCACCAACAATAGCTACTTCCTGTAGGACTAGCACTTTCTGCTATTAAAAAGCACTGCTCCAATGACAAAGTATATTGCTATTTATTTAAAGTGATAAGATATATATCCATAATATGCAAGATTCAAGCTGGCACATCAAGTAAAATAAACAAATTTAGAGACCCATCTCACATATTGTGGATATATCTTGTCACTAAGGTGTTCAGGTCTTCACATTGCCTACCTATCACATGTGACATCCCAATAAGGATCAAAACAGCAGTGTGGACAGTGTCATATACTTCTCCATTGGAGTAGCGTGTTTTTTTTTTTTTTTAGAATAATGCAATACCAAGGGAACTCGTAGTGAAATTGCTTTCACAATATGCACAATATGAGATTGATGCATTAAGTTGCAAACCTAGTTGCTCACTGCTATGCACAGAATGAGGCTATGCCTTATCGTACAATAATGTTTTACAGCTCTTGTAACATGAGGCTTTTATCATAAATTTAGTTGAGTAAATTAATTACTTAAGATATGCTTGTTTGAGCAACCATGATAATTATACTCTGAACACTACTTATGAGATCCACAGTATAAACACAATACTTAAGCCTGCTGACTTAAGTATTGTGTGATTAGTTTTCTCATTTTATCAAAAAAACAAACAAACGGCATTTTGCTTTAAGAATCTTTTCACTAATGAATTTTCCATTCTAAATTTCAAATATTCTTTCCACTTCAGCATTTAATATTTCATTGCTTCCTATTTTCCTCTAAGTCTTTAAAAGATATGAATAAAATTTGAAACATCAGCTAGCATAATACTGAATTAGACGTTTTCTGGAACAGCTACAAGGGCAACAGGAGGAAAATCTTTACCAGGAGGTGTAATTTTAGCTGGATCAACCTGAGAGTCTTACTTTGGTGTGTTAACAGTGGTTGATCATTATTATTAAATCTAAGTTTCCCAAAAATTCTGTAGATCTGAACTTTGGTTTAGATAATTTAGTGAGTGGGCTATATTATCAGAGGACAGCAAAAAGGTTAACTCTACTACAACTGTAGTTCCATATCCCTTGTATAGTTTTTATTTAATTGTTTAAAATTTATTACACAAGTACTGAAACAGGTGCGAGCAAATAACCCACATAGTAAAAGATAACTCACATTTTTCACTTCAGTTTGAAAAGATTACTGTTATTTATATAGCAATATTGTCTAAAAATTGTCTTAGATGTAATGTGCTAACTTTGGCATTTAGGACAATATTGCATTGTGTATTATGTCTATACAAGTGTATACTCATGGGCTGATCTGTGTGTTATGCAGGCTGAAAAATGCAGGATAAGTCATGGGAGGAAACTCTACTCCCGAGGCACCCAAGATTGGCTAACTACACTCCTAACTAAAGAGGTCATTAAGGATTCTTCCAGTCTCCAAAGACTGGATTTGAACCCAGAGCTCTCCAAACAAGTCACAAAGTTTGACAAGATTTTGCGGCATCTCATTAATATCAGCTATTTCCAAAATTTCAAGAAAGAAGAGCTTTGATGAAAAAAAAAAAAAGGTACATGTTAAGTGGACATCAGTTTATATTTATGGTTCAGATTGTAGCTCAGGTATTTACACTGATGCTTTCTAAATACTATGCCTAGGGAGAAAGCAAGAGCAGGCCAGTGGATATCTTGTGCAGTGCTATCTTGAATGACTATATGCAGCCATAACTTTCAAGCCAGCAGTGATGGGAAGGAATGGATCTAATGACACTCAGATGCAGTTCAATCTAAGATTGGCCACTTGTTTTGCATGGGAGTGAAAATATGATAATTAGTAAAAACTTCATTTACCACTAGAGTCTAAAAAGATAACAGATTCCCCCATTAATAAGAAGCCCCACTGATACCAAAATTAGTTAACGTTTTTGGGATTTGAGAATGAACATTTAAAAGCACATGCACAGTTCCCTCAAATAAAAGTTATTAATTTTACACAGCATAATTTAAACGATTCATATATTTTTTAAATTATTATAGCATAATTTAAATTATTTATAATTTTTTTTTAATTATTATAGTTATTTTAAATGATTTATAATTTTTTTAAAAATTAAAACTTTGGTCATTACTAAATTACTAATTTTTGCATCATTAAGAAAAAGAAGCACATACTCTTCTATATTCTTTTTTCTTGTACAGCTCCTCTCCTTCCTGAATGAAGTAATTCAAAGATTGAGCATTTTTTATCTGTAATTGGAAGAAATATAGAAAAGTGCATTAATAAGACAAATATTATTACTTTTAGCTAAAATACAATATCAGCAGAGTTAAGCCAATGGAAATTAGTTGCTTTCAGTTTATGGGCATCTTTTCCTTAATGGTACCAGTTTCAACAATCTGTTAATCTATTTCTGGTTTTTATTTATTACTGACAAAGTACCACAGCCAGCAGTAATTACTATTAAATTACTATCCATTGCTGCCTACTAATAGTAAAAATAAAAAGAAATTTTATTTTTACAATATGTGTTAGAAATACCCCCTGATATATTTGGATCTGAACAAGATTTTGTTCACTCTGTATATAGTTCAGCCACTTGAAATTTACATGAACGTCACAAAATGATCCTACTTAAATTGTAAACTCAATATCAACCCATTGTAAAAGTAATATTCTAGTGCTGTAACAATACTGTAACAGTAAAAACAAACTACCACACAATGATTATGGTTTAAAGCAAATAATTATTCTGTGATAACTGCTTATATTTTGGGTATCTAAACTGCATAAGAAACGAATCCAAGAAGGAGGGTAATTAAGCCAGAGAAAGGTTACATTATACATATATACAGAGAAGTAACACTGTACATATACACAGAACATTTAAAGAGGTGGAAAGTACTTGAACACAAAAACAGAACAAAGTTATCAAAAAAAAAACTTACACAGAATGCTACTGTATTCATCATTCATTCCTACTACCATAGCCAACTGATAGGTTTATCATATATTATAATGGTAGATATGAAAGGATATGGATTTGAAAGGGAAGAGGGGCACATTCCTGCTGTTTTATCATGTCAGTGTAAATAACTTTGAGCTTTAATATTAAAGAGATTGAGAAGCAAGTTTATGTAGAAATATGAACAATTACAGGTATGACATATTCCTACACTGACTATAATAATCTTTTAAGTGACAAATAAATAGAGTAAAAAAGTCAGTAGAATCTGATTTTTTTATGGAATGAGAGAAGGTGCTAGAATGTGAAAGAACAATTCTATGAATATAACAATAAAAATTCACTATGGAACCTTAATATGTTTCACCCTAAAAACACTGGATAGAGTTCTCCACATATTTCTGTTGAAAATTCACGTACCTTCATTAGTGGAGAGAAGACAACAAAAGAGGAACATAACATTTTATTTTCATCTAAATATTACTACCTAATAACTTGTTCCCATTTGCATTATAATTATGGGCAAAAACTATGATCAAACCAAATATGGTGCATATATAAAACTGTTGAAGAAAAGAACTGAGGACAATGAAACTGGCAGTATCCCATAAGCAATACTCTACATTTTTAAACCATCAGGATACAGGGATATTTCGCACAACCTACTATAGGGTTAATATATCACGAAAATGGTAACTTACAGTAGTTTATAGTTGAAATATCTGCCATAAACATTTACTATAACGAGAATATTAGTAACTATGATATCCATTATAATCAGTAATCACACACAAGTTGTCTGTCCAACATGTCTAATAAAGTTTCGAGACTTTAGAATTTCCATAATTTTTTACATTTTGACACACACGAGGTGTTATCAAAAAGTTCAGGGACTGATTCTGTGTCTTCAAATTGCACCATTATAGAGAGTTGACTTGTCACAACATGTCCAATGACTCATCTAGCCATAGTAATGCATGGATCACTGTTTATCTGCAGTTGGTCTGAATTAGTGTGTACATTAAATAAGAAGTGTTTTATGAATTTTCATCAAATTAGGGAAATGTACAACAGGAACCCACAAAATAAATAAATTAACAACAACTTTTGGAAAAGACACCATGTCATTTGAAGAATTTAAAGTGGATCGCAAAGTTTAAAGAAGGCCACTCGTCCATCCAAGATGATCCGTGTTTTGACTGTCTTTCAACATCAAAAATCAATGATTAAATTGCTCACATTCATGATCTGATCAGGAGTGATCAACATTTAACTATCCATGAAGTTACTAATGAAACTGGTATTTCTTATGGAACCTGTAAATTAGTTTTAAAAGAAGATATGAGAATGCAATACATTTCAACCAAGTTCATGCCTTGTACACTAACTGATGATCAAAGAGGGCAGTGAGTTTTCACATGTAAAATCCTTTGTCAATGTGCTACTGCTGACCCACACTGTTTCTTCTGTCATCACTAATGATGAATCATAGCTGTATGGCTATGACCTGGAAACAAAAGGTCCAGTCCTCCCAATGGAAAACTCCATCTTTTCCAAGGCCCAAAAAAGCAAGACTATACCAATCAAATTGTGAAGATTTTGCTTATATTTATTTACTGACAACACAGGGCATTCTTTACTACGAATTTGTCCCATGTAGTTAAACAGTGGCGAACCAAGAATACTATAGGTCTATTTAAATGCACAATGCTCTTGGGAGAAAATGGTAGAAAAGTGGGCTTCGGCAACTGGCACTTACATCATGACAATGCCTGTGCACACTCAGCACTTTCAATTCAAAAATTTATTATTGAATTCAATTCAAAATTATTTTTATAATTAATAAAAAATTTATTAAAAATTCACTGGATTGGAAAAGCCACTGTACTATCAATCTATAAAGATGGTTCTAAGAATGAAATGGTTTACTGAAGATCAATCAAAACTGATGATAACATTTAAAAAGTGCAAAAAGTTCTCTGATTGAAAAATGACCATCATAATGACAGAACAATTAAGAATGGATAAAGAGGATGTGAAATCTTGAATGGAAAAAGGCATCAGCTGACAATGTATTATCAGTCACACAACATAATACATCCTTCGGATGAAACCTGCCTCCTCTAAATTGGCTTGATCTGATTTATTTTTATATTCCCAAGTAACACAATTTTCCTGAGGGGCAAGTTTTGGGCCTTTCAAAGAAGTTTAAAAGCACAAGTTGAGGGCACTAAAATCAATATCAGTTAATAAGTTCCAGAAAAGAAATACTTCCAATTGTGGACAAGGAAAATGGCATCATATAGAGTTGTCCAAATACATTGCTTTGAAGAAAACAAAAGCAAAAAACTGGCAAGTTCAGTTTTAACATACTTATAAAGTTATTCTTGAAACTTTCTAGCCACATCTTATATTAATGCAACTGTGAAACAATACTTGGGATACTGTGTCCTAGTATGGAGGCCACACCTAAAAGAAAAAGACATTGAGCCTCTTAAAAAAGGACCAAGGATAGGCAATGCACTAGGTGAGACTAACAAAAGAGAGCCATACAAAGAGACTTCTAAATGGGGGTAATTGTGCAGGCAGATATGAAGTTTTCTGACCAGTGCAGACGGTCTCTGCAAGAGTAGCTCATTGTTTGTTTGTTATTTGGTTTTTAGGAGCATTAGCAACTAAGGCCATATTGCTCCGGGATATGCGGTGGTCATTCCCTGACGTTTCCACATCCTCCGTATTTGGTGGTGACGGGCTCGAACCCTGGTCTAATCAAGAAGCGTGTGCTACGCACTGCTGCTCCTTCCCACCTGGCTACGGAGACACCATGAGTAGCTCATGGTGTCTTGTCAATGATATACAGGAATTTTTCTAGCACAGATAAGGAGGTGATTATCCCCTTATATAAGGCAATGGTCAGGCCACACCTTGAGTACTGTATACAGGTCTGGAGGCCTCATTTCAAGAAGGATGTAGAGCTGTTGGAACGAGTACAGAGAAGGGCAACAAAATTAGTGAATGGAACAAAGGGTTGCTCTTATGAAGAAAGGCTTATATTTTGCAAATTACAGTGTCTGGAGATTAGGCACCTGCGAGGTGATCTGATTGAGGTGTATAAAGCCTTGAATGGCTTGAGCATGCTCAATGCTGATGGAATTCTTCCTCTTGCTCAGAATAATCATTTGAGAGGGCATAAATTCAAATTGAGGAAAGACATATGTAGGATAGATGTGCGGAAGTTTGCCTTTAGCCAGCGGGTGGTTGGTTGGTGGAACAGACTTCCATCCTTTGTTATGGAAGTTGATAGCCTAAATAAATTTAAGGCTGAGCTGGACAGGTACTTGGAACGAACAGAGGGGTTAAATGGGAGCGTGGTTTTTTTTTTTTTTTTTTTTTTTGGCTGATGCTGCATAAGCTTGCTTTCTTGCATCATATGCCTCTACTAATGCTAATGCTAAATATGTGACCTACAGAGTTAGAGAAGGAATAGTAAAATGAATGAAGGTGAAATTTCTTTTGTGTATTAAATAACACTAAAACCAGGAGGAATAAATTAAGGGGGAAAAATTATAGGCTGAACTGTAGGAAGTTTTCCTTTGACGGGCAAATTATTAATCGTTGGAATAAGTTGCTCCAGGAGTAGCTGGGGCCAATAGTTCTGAGAAATTCAAAACCAAATGGATCAGTCTGATTCAAGAAGAGAAACATTAGTTACCATTTTTGGCTAGTGCAGTAAAAGATACTTCCTTGCAGCATATGGCCAATATTAATACAGTAAATAATACAAAAATACTCTAAATTGCAAACTTGAGTGGTGCCTCCATAGCCAGGTAAGGCAGGAGCAGCAGTGCATAGCACACGCTTCTTGATTAGACTGGGGTTCGAGCCCGTGACCACCAAATACGGAGGATGCGGAAAGGTCGGGGAATGACCACCACATATCCCTGGAGCAATATGGCCTTAGTTGCTAATGCTCCTAAAAACCAAATAACAACAGCAAACTTGAGTTCCACAACAAAATGTTATAAAGCTACACAGAAAATATAATTTGAGATTTACCTCTGCTATAAGAACAGTATTTGTAGGTTCCAGTTCTTTGGCTTTCTGTAAGAACTGCTGAGCAGCTGAAACATCACCCAGAATGATATGACATCTAGCAGCTCGCAAATGGCCCTATAACAGAAAAAAAAAAGCAAGTCAAAGATAACAATACCATTATATACAAAGTAAGGTCAAAGAGTTCCAAGGCTAAATGTTTATTTAAGCAAATATAATAATTACCAATAATTACACACTAAATTTTTCAAAATCTTGGCCTTTTACACATTTTGTCATCAGCTATATAATTGCAAAACAGCTTCTTCAAAGTCTTTTCACAAAAGTTCTTTGATTAAATTTTGTAACAGATGAATAACTTTTGTACAGTGTAAACTGTTATTCCTTTAATGAGTGTTTTGTTTGGAAAAAAATAAATATCACATAGTGCAAGTCATGTGAATAAAGAGCATGCTATAGGACAGTTAGAGTATTTGGAAAGATATTCAGAAATTGAGGCAGCACTGTCATGGAGTAATTTGCAATTTTGATTTGCACACAGATCAGATATCTTCCTTTTGATTACACCTCTGAAGCACTTCAATGATTTGTTTAAGTACCTAGCTAGTCTTATTAACTGTAAGACCTCCTGGTATAAAGTCAATGAATTATGCTTTTACAGTCAAAAAATAATTCAAGCATAACTTGAGACATGTCAGTCCAAATTTTTTTGCTCCTGGGAGATATGCAAATCTTCCAATCAGAAAATGGCATTTTGTCTGCAAGTCAAAGATAACACTACGATTCACCCCTTCTCACTATTGTTTTTAGAAATCCAGGACTGTAATCACAAATTTCAAGCAGTTCTTTTGGAAGTTAAAAAAAAACTTGGAAACAAAGAAGTTAAATAATCTTTTCATGTTAAAAACAATTGGCTCTAATAATGCTTCTATGATGAGAGATAAGTTTGTCACTTGTTGAAATGCAGGCTATAAATCCAAGCAAATTAAACAAATAAGTTTAAGTTTCTTCATCCCACTAGAAAATATCACTACTGCAGGCAGTAAACGAGCACTAATATTCAGATATTCTGTATGGGGAGAAGTTTCTGTATTTGAAATATCAATATTTCAAATACTGACACTTTTTACCTGCATTGATCATAATATTTAAAATAAAGAATTCTTTAGACAAACACTGCCTTGTCTTGTCAACATACCTTGGGTTTTTACTATTAGAATGGCCATTACTGATTTAAATTTGGAAACTGTACAAATTTATACATCATTTACTAAGTCCATACTGAAATACAATTCCAATTATGATTGATGGACTTCAGTTTCCTAGGCCAGAAAAATTATTCTTTTTGTAGTTAGATATGCAATAGCAATGTTTCTTCTACATATTTATTTTTCCTATATATATATTTTAGTTTTTCCTCTCTCATTTTCATTTCTATCAGACATACTATATATATATTTCAGTTTCCCCCCCCCCCTCATTTTCATTTCTATCAGTGGTGCTTTGTGGCCATTCTATCAGAAAAGAATCACAGAAGAAAATGCCATTAGATCTGACCTGATTTTAAGTTTCAAAATTTCTTTAAGAGTTTTGACTTCTAGAGTAAACATACCACTGCCTCATGGTTCAGAGGATCAGGTGGTACTTTTTTTATTGGAAATATTTAGTTACTTTTAAGGAATGCCTTTAGTTTCTTAAGCAGTATCTTACTAACTTGCCTCAAACTTGCTTCATTTCATCAAGGTTTTATGGAAATTTTCTAGTGATTACTAACTTAGTCTTTAAGATATTTATGTATTTGAAAAATATATATCTTTTGTCTAAAAAAAGTAGCAACAAGGTTACTTAAATCAAATATCACAAACCTTAATAAAGGAAGGATCAAGGTGAATAGCTTTTAAGGTGTCTTCTAAAGCAGACTTGTACTGACTCATCATCATGAAACATGCTGCTCTATTACTGTAATATGCAGGACAGTAAGGATGCAAATCTAGTAATTATAAAAAAGTATATGATCAAAGTAAGTCCTTCACAAATTTCTGCTACTGATATTCTTAAATTCTAGTCACTAATTATGTACTAACATAGTAAGTAGTTTTAGACTTTTTAGTAGTTTTCTTATTAACAGATACTTAAATTTGATAAATTAGTGCTAAGTGATCTTTAATTATGTAGGTATGTAAACAAAAATTATCATATATAACCTCATACAATTCTGTATGGCATGACTACTAATTAATGTTTGCAAAGTATGTGTTGAAATACCCAATAATGTTTCAGTCTCAAAAAAATTAATTTTCAGTTAATAATTAAGCAACCAAATTGGTTTGCTGACAAACAGCAGATAATTACATATGTTTAAGAAAATTACCCTAAATATGTATAAATATTATACATATTTATCATATGTATAATATATATATATAAATTCATAATTTAGATATGAATTTATATATAGATATATATTTATATATTAACTGTTAAAATTCAAATTTTTCATTTTCCCACTGACATACAATAGTATTACTTTCCTTTCTTTACTCCTAACATTATTTTTCTTGAGTAAGTATATGTGTTGAAATACCCAATAATGTTTCAGTCTCAAAAAAATTAATTTTCAGTTAAGAATTAAGCAACCAATTGGTTTGCTGACAAACAGCAGATGATTACATATGTTTAAGAAAATTTCCCTAAAATGTAGTAAGTGTTACTTCTGCTCTACCAGCAAATGTTGTCCCCAGATTGGTAGTAATATCCATCAAACCTAAAACTCCTCAGCTTTATCCAGTATTACTGTCCAGGAATTTTCTTTGAGGGAAGGCTGAGCATCAGAGCTTCTGCTTTGATCTTGAGAAAATTACTTTTGCTTTTTCAAATTTTGATCTTTGGTGGGGGAGGGGACAAATTCATCAATAAAGCTCATACAAAAAAAAAATCTAATTATTATTTTAATAGCATCCATCTTATCACACTCACATCGATATTATGAGAAACATCTATAGAAGTGTGTGTTCGCTGCTATTTTCATGTTGTGCAGGCTGAAAAATCTGGAGTAACTCATGGGGGAAATCTCTACTCCCTTTGCTTGAGATTGACTAATTAGAGTCGACTGACAATGACTTTGAAATCCCTACATTTATCAATGGAAATCAAACCCAGACCTCTCCAAAAAGGTGGTAGACGGATGCATCATTCTAACCAAGCTGTCACAAAGGACTTGTAGTTCACATTTTCTTGGCATCTCTTTGTGTGATTCCTCAAATTCTTGTTCACTTTTCCCCCCCTTTAATAATCTCTTAATTTGATGTTTTGATATCTTTTTGTTTGTGACCTCTCTTGCAATTTATCATAATTATCACAAACAAAATGTCTAATATGTCACAATAATTACCCTTCTAGCTCTAAATGTTGTCCTGGAGTGAATGTACAATGCTTCTTTAATAAATAAATAAATATACATTCACTCAGCCATCATTACTTGATAGAAAAAATTAACATTATTAAATGTTCATAGAATATGTACTGAATATGACTACTTTAAATACATTTAAATTAGTCATTTCCCAATCACAACAACAATGAAAAAAAAAACAAAGGTAATTGTGCAATAATAACACTTATTACATTAACTGCATTTTTCTTTTTTTTTATATATATAATTAAACGTTTTACTCATTTTATTTATATTTAACAACTATCGTTTTTATAATAGTACAAGTTTTATATCTGAGCTTTTAACAAACATTTTACATATACATATAACTGATCAATACCAAAAGAAAGAAAAATAATGAAAGTAATAATGTACATTATAAAGAAGAAATAATCAAATTTAACACTCAACAAAAAATTAAGCAAATATAAAAATAATATATCATAAGGAAAAACAGAAGTGTTGTAAGTTCAGCAAAATCTTAAAAATATAAAGAAATGTTACTAAGAGAGTAATAAAGTTAAAACACAACAAAAATAGAAAATTACAAACCATTCTGCAAAATGAGCAACTAAAAGAAAGAGGTGAATAGATGTTACCAAAAGCCTACACCAACCAGTCTGCAGTTCTTTAACTGACTTCTTCGTATGGCATACAGGCCTACCCTCGGCCTTTGCAGATACCAAGCATGCCAATATCATTACTAATATTAAGTAAGGAAAAGCCTGGTAAAAGAGATTGCTTGAAGGACAACATGCAACTAAAGAACTATTATTAGACCTACAACAGAACTCAAGTTTCTGCTGTTATCATGAGACTTTTCCATTATAAAGGGGAGTGGAAGGAAAATCCATATGATATAGTACATGTACACATACAAAGAGAAACCTGGATAGAACAGCAAGAATGAAAATATAAAACAGTTGCTTGAAAGCACACACTATTTACTTTGTGTTATATAATTTTGCATTAAACACTTGCACTGGTGTTTGTATAGAGGCTAAATAAAAATTAATCTTTCATTAGAAATTAGAATCACAAATACATTTATCAGAAATGATAATGAGCATCTAAGTAGAGCAATAGAGAATTTGTCTCTTATGTACAACTTAAAGAGGGATAGATTACCACCAAACATATCTTTACTAAACGCCACAAATGTACTTGTATGAGGGGAGGCTGAAAAGTAATGTTCCTAACGGCATAGCTTTTGAAGGGATAGAAATCAAAAAGGGAAAAAAAAAAAAAAAAATGTACTTGTAGATAAAGCTTGTCTTTAATCTAATGTGTCATTTTGATACACATGCTTCAACTCAATACATCCAGCATTTAACAAGTTTTTGTATGCCATTCAAGTAAAATTCTTTCAACTGAAAGCCCAACTATCTCTTCACAGGTGATTTAACTTCTACACTGGAGTCAATATCTGTTGCCTCAAAATGTGTTAAGATTTGGCAACAAAAAGTTGTTTGGTTCCAAATCTGGACTACATGGAGGATGTGGAACACAAACCTCAATGACAAAATTTTTGCCAGTGTTGCATGGTTGCAGTGAGATCATTATTGTGCACTGTCATGTCAAATTAATAGTACTGTATTATCATTAATAATAAAAATAGTTGTGCTCTACTCATTTAATTCTTGTTTTCAGCTTGTCCAATGTCTCACTGTATTGTACTGAATTGATTGTGGTTCTTTTTCCAAAAATTCACTGTGGATATACTCAGGGGCAGGGCTCCCACTCACAAATTTTAAAAAAACTTAGATTGCAACTTAAATAAACCCAAAAAAAACCTAGTTTTCATCATATAGTATAGCAACACAAATAAGATAAAACTTACCATGCAAAAATATCTTTTATTTAATTGTAATCAGAATTTTCATCCCATTCAGTTCCCTCCACATTTATTTTTTGAAGTTCTTTCATTTTTTTCAAACGTTCTTCGTATCTTTTATGACAAGTTCCTTGTATGACTTCTTTTACCAATTCTGATTTAGGTTTCCATGTATAGCAATTTTGATTAGATCTATTTATCGCCTGTTTTGCCATTAGTTGTTTTTCGCAGTTTCTGGTTTAAGGGAGTTTGTGGCTTTTGTTTTTATATGGTTTACTTGGGAGAAGATTCTTTCTACGCTTGCAGAAGAGTGAGGTAAAATAGTTAGACTGGTCATAAAGTTAGATAAAATCTCATATTTAGAATTATTAAAGCCATCTTTTACATTACGTAACAGATACCAAAACTCAGGGATGGTTTTGTAAGAGAAATCTAAATCTTGATTTAAACGAAATGATCTCCATTCATCATCTAGAAGATCTAGTTTGTCTTCAGAAACAAGGTGAGGGAACTGCATTGCTAAATGGAAAATTGAGGATGGTGAATTGGCACGATCATGTATCACTGCTGGATAAAGAACATTGAGACTGGCGATAATTCCATCATCATTTAGAGGAAATCTTTTTCTGATTTCCATATAAGGTTCGACAAGAAATTTTAAACAATCATTTTTAAACCTGCTTTCACTGTCACCAAGTGGTGTTGAATTTAATAAGGCCATACAACGGCCTCCCAAATATATTTTATTCAGAGGCTTATGATTTATTGCATTGCTTGGATCAATTTCAACCAGCTTGCATGAAGTAATGACTTCTTTTATGAAAAAACTAAGAATATTTTTTATACTCAATTGAAACCATTGAATGAAGTAAGTGTAATCTGAAATGCTCGGATTGAAATTCAATATTCAGGCAGTTTATTTTCTCCAGTACATATCCTAAAAACAACAACATATGCTTAGTTCCTTTGGTGATCATAGTGTTGTAAATATTCCCTGCACCATCGATTTTGTCAATTTTTGATTGATACTGAAAATAAAGAACTAACGCATCCCACTGCTCAATAATAATTTTTATTACATTGCCACAGGATAACCAACGTGTTTGTGCTAATTTGGAGATTTTATGCTTAGCAGTATCTACAACATCTTGAATCATTTTGAACTCGTTTAATCTTTTACTACTACGGGAAAAATAACAAGAGATATCTTTTATAAATATTTCTAGATATGATGGTAGTACCTTGACTGAATGACTAGCACATAATGCAAAAGAATGGCAAACACATCCTATTATAAATACTGATGGTACATCCTTTTTTAGCAATGACTGGAACCCATTCTTAGCACCCATCATAGTGGCACAATTATCACTATCAAAGCCAACGAGATTACTTATTTGAATGTTTTTTTCTATGAAAAGATCTTTTACAGCTTGATAAAGCCCTTCTGAAGTACCATTTTCGACACAAACAGTGTCAAGTAACACATCTACAACATCAAGTTTTTGAATATCAAAATAACAACAACAGCTAGAACTTGCGATAAAGATAAATCTGTACTTTCATCTATTATCATTGAAAACTTGTTGTTTCTGCATATGTTAGAAATGTATATTTTTTCATGATAGGCTATGCCATCTTGTATAAGATAAGAGACTTTAGTCGCCTTCATCTGGACTTGTTTTGCAATATTGCTATCATGAAATGCTTTCTTACATGCTTCTATAAGGTGATCACTTTGCGCAAATGGAATATTATGCTCAGAAATGAGTGCAGCAATTGTTAACTCTGCCTTTGCTACTTCTTCATTCTCCGTAGGTTTACGTTTTGTGAAGGACGTGTCTAACGTTGAACTTGTCTTAGCAATATTTGCACTTTTTTTTTGTTTAACTGTATTTTTATGCGCTAGTAACATCGATTTATTGGCATTCTTTAATTTCATTTCACAACAAATACAGTAAGACGCACGTTTTCATTACTGTCTTCTTTCAACCAATCTTTTAATTCCGGATCTTCTAACCATTCATTTCTAAAATTTTGAGTATACCACCATTTACTCATTTTTCTCTGTGGGGAACAAGTTTCAGACATTGTGGGCAATTTGTGGGTATGGCTAATTAGCAGTTATCTTATTTAAAATGTTCTATAAAATAAAAAATAAATCACTAATCCATTAACATAAAATAGAAATAGTCACTACAATTTAAATTTATTATATCACTGTATGTAGTACAAGCATAAATGTAAAAATCATACCAAATAATGCAATAATACTACGAACGATCACGAAAGACTGTGCAGTAAAGACCGCCTTCCGCCTCCTCAATAGGCTGCGCATACATGTTAGTAACACGAACATGTAAGCGTAATTTCATAGTGTAGAACCCTGCGAAAACTTTGAAATCCTTTTACATTTGTAGTATTTTGTACAAGCACTTGAGATATTACAAATTATGATCAGGTTAGAACATAAAATTAAGAAAATTGTAAACTGTTATTAAATGTATTAAATTTTATTGTATTTACAAGAAATGAAAATAAATTTTGACTTAAAATTAAAAATTACCGAAAAAACCCAGATAATGAGATATTTTTGTGAAAAAAACCTATCAACCCAGAGGACAATCAAAAAACCCAGATCTGGGTGGAAAAACCCAGGAGTGGGAGCCCTGCTCAGGGGCATATTCAGGGTGGAGCAGAGGGGACATATGCCCCCTCAACCATGCATATAAGGTTCCTAGGTCTATCTAAATAAAAATACTCAAAAACCTGGTCATCACGTCCCCTTTATGATGATACCAATACTGTATCCAGGTAGCAATGTGGGGGGAACGATAACGTATCTGGATACAGTATCATGCCCACCTATGATGATACCTGGATACGGTACTGGATATACTCAGAGTCCCAAAAAACAGTCAATATACATTGACTGTTTTTTTTGCCTGGTTGATGCCTGGAATCTGAATTTTTTTGGACATGAATTATTTGTTTTGATGAAATTCCTGGGGCCGTCACTTGTTTTCCAAATCATACTGGTGAATCTAGGATTCATTCAACTGCAATAACATTTAAAAATGCATCATTTCAGCAGTATAAATTCAATAATGGCATGTTGTTTGTCCTGCACATTCAGTGATACATCCATTAAAAACAGTGTAACCTGTAAAGAGCAGCATGCTGTATGTGTACAAATCAACAACTAATAGCGACATGGAGAACTTTGTTGCGACTTGTGTAGGTTATAAACTAAGAGACATTACTTTTCAACCCTCCCTTCTAATATCTAACATGATATTTTATGACTGTAAACAGGACTGCCCAACTATGAAGAATGGGACAACATGTCCCTTACGTTGGTGGTCAGAGGGCCACCAACTTATTGAGGTAAAAAAAAATGACCATTTAGAAGCAAAAACCTAAAACGTTTGTGCTTATGGAGGAGAATGGACACATAACACTTTGTCAGAGCATTCGATCTCTTGGATGAATGTTAAGAAAACTATGTGCATTTAATATATTGAAATTATCTAACAGCATTTATTTTAAAAATAAATATTGCAATACGTTATATGTCGAAAAAAAGTTCAGGGCATATCAAATGGTTTTAGTACAATATGCTAGACATTGGTCTTATTGCCACTGTGCATGCTCCTCTCTTGCTATTGGCCTGTCACATATGACCTCTTGCAGGAAGGTAGAACTGGTTATTTTGATTACAAAGACACCATAACCCCAAACTGGTACTTTTTGACATATAATGTATAGCAGTATCAACAATGTTTTATTTCTGACATAATATCTTTAACAAACATAACTAAATTTCATTAACAAGGAATAGATTCTAATTTTCAAGGAGAAATAAACCAAGAACTTACCAATTGCTTCAGTGTAAAAAGCAAGAGCTTCTTTGTATTGGTGCTGCTTATAGAGTTCATTGCCTCTTTCTTTTTTAGTTTCAGCTAACCTGGATAAAAAATAAATTATGATGTTGAAGACATGTCTCAAATCTAACATAATATCTAAATACATGTATATTGCAACACACATCTCAAATCTAAATATATTGTAACACATTCACCCTGTTAGATGTCTTAAAATTTAAAAGCATTAATGCAAAATGGCAAGAAATTTTTTAAAACCTCCCCTGCTCTTATTGTAACACATAGTAAGATCTGCTTTCCTTTTCCCTCCCCTCCTTATCCTGAGAATTACACAAATTTACATTAATTAATTCGAGGCTTAAAGATGGAACAAAATTTTAGAAGAACTGAAGTTAAATAAGTACTTCTGAAGGATCAAAAATTATCTCTAAAACCAAAGGGCAGTTTATATACAGGATAAAATACTCAGATCTTAAAGTCATATATGAAGTATGATCAAAACTTTTGGGACTAAACTAATATTTGGGAAATTATGACATATACTGGCTATTCAGATGGATCTTCTTAAATGGGAGTTGTCTAGAAGGAAAGTGGATGCTTTTGCTCACCTGGCACCTGTTAATTATCAAACAAAAATTTTCATTCACATCTCTTAATTCACAGCATATTAAAATGAAAATAGAAAATACTGTATAACCAATTAGAGAATGTTGGTGGAGAAAGGTATATGGGAGGATTTAATTTTATTTCCAGATTTAAAAAATAACAGAAAATTTAAAAACATGGCACTGTAAAACATCATACTAGCAGAGGAAGGTTAATCATTTTGCTGTATTTATTTCATGGTTCATGTGTCTTTTTAAATTTAAGTTGTATACTTTGTTGAAGTGATTAAATGTAAACTTCTCTGACCTAGTGGCAGGGCCGGCGCTAGGAATACACAAGTGAGGCACTTGCCATAGGCATCGTTTAAAATAGGCACCACAACCGCTCGCGTCGGTGCTGCCTAGTCATGCCAGAACACAAACATATTGTCTTCACCATGTCAATCAGTCCGAATGTAACAACTCCCAGTGGACAGACTTTCAAGAAATTTTATATTTGGTTCACATAGAAATTTATCGAGACATTTATCGACGTATTTGTCGAGACATCCTAAATTTCATTAAAATCAGACAAATTATTATTATTATTATTATTAGCCATACAGTGCAAGGAAGGAAGCCTGAGACTTATGCTGCACCAGCCAAAAAAAAAAAATCCCAAGTTACCCTGATAGAGAGAGAGAGAGAGAGAGAGAGAGAGAGAGAGAGAGAGAGAGAGAGAGAGAGAGAAAGTAGAAAGGAATCACCAAGAAAGAGAAGAATGATGATATCCAGCGCTCAGGACCCTGGGTGTGCCAAGCCCATACTCACCAGATGTGAGTCCCTGGGGTTCGCCGGCAATTATTATTTATTTATTTATTCATTACATGTAGTTTTAATGCAATATTCTTGGCTTCAGAAACACAGTGCCGCCTCACCTGTGACTGGTGACGGAAAAACTAGAGTTTTTCCTTCACCAGTCTAAAGTATTTGATAAGGTTATAACTGTATTTACTCCTCACTTTAGTTAATCACAGAAAAGGGAAAAAAAATTCAATTAATTTTAAGGGGAAAAAAATAGAATGTGCCTGAAATGTAATGCACTGTGTACATTACCTAACTTGTAATGGAAGTATGTTATCGGATGTTTAGATATTACTTAATAAGAAAAAATTCAATTGATATCACATTTTCAGCGTGTGTTTCTCGTTGGTCGCCGGAAAGCTTTTAAGATCAATCATTGCCTACCCAGACTACAGAAATCTATTCATAAATATGAAAGATATTTCGCGTAGCTTTACAGCAACCTTGCATTGCGAGCGCTCCACATCCAAACAAAAATTAACTCTTCCGCTTTCATGGATGCTGAATGATTGACAGGATTCTTCTCAAGGTGGTCGGACACCCCACAGAGCCTATTCGGGGAAAGCGTATACTGTATAGCTGAATATATTGCATTTCCTGCCACCTCTAATTGAAAATGGAAAGAAAAAAAAAATCACATTTACAAAGCGGTATAAATAAAAAAAATCTTGGGTCTACGTCGTGTGAAATTGTCTTATTTCTTTGACAACTATAAATAATTAAAAGTGGGTCGGAATTCACTGTACGCAGTTTGAATTAAGTTCACTTAAAAAATACACACCCACACACAGTGTTCCTGTTGTTAAACTGTCCCAAAAATTTCTTCCACACTTAAGATGCTAATTGCTGATTTACAAGTTCGAACATATTCGTAATTAATCGTGCCGTCCGATAAACATTTGACAAAAATATACATTTAGTTTTATTATTTATTTTTTGCCAAACATTAGTGTCCAGTTATTAATATTTTCCAATTCAAGATTCACCCCCCCCCCCACAAAAACAAAAAATATTCAAGTATAAACTTGTTTCCATTTTAGTCTTATTCGAGTCACTGATAAAGTAGCCGAAATTTTTGCTTTAGATAGAAAAATAATACTATCTGGTTATTTTTATTATATGCGTCATGCAATTTTATGAACATTGATACTAACTTATGACGCTGCGCAGAAAATAAAAATCGCCTTATCTTATTTCATCCAATATATTAAATCGAATGCCAGAACGTTCACCTTATTATGGGTTTCGTGGCTGATGAGTTATATCCTTTTAAAGCAATTTCAAAAAGAAATGATATGAGTGACATACTGCAAACGAAACTAAACCTAACATTGGACATCTTATATCGTACATTGATTTCCCGTTTGTGTCCGAAACACAAGAAATTCAGGGAAAAACAAATGAGTAAGTTAGCTGATAAAATGCATTACTTATCAACCGGATTGGTATTATTCATTTTTTTCCCGGAAGCATTCTTATTATACACGGTTCTTCCGTGCTCAGCTTTAAATGAAAACAAACACGGAAAGTTTGGTACGATGCTTCCATTAATAATGGAGGGAGATGTTTTAATTGTAGGTCGAAAAGCCAAGAATGAGGGCTATTATCTCTCAAAATAAAACCTAAGTCCCGATGCATTTTTAACCATGGCATTACTTATCAAATTCCGTTTTTATGTCAATGATCTTTGACAAATATCCATGCTTCTGAAAGTAGGCCTTTACTACGAATTAATGTGATTTTATTTCACAAAACATTGTTTTTCTTTCAATCCCACTGACTGCCGGTATCTCCTGTCCCTTAAGTTTGAAATTATGGATTTCTTGGCATTCGGAATTTTTCGTAATTTCGCAAACACAGACGTCACATCTTTGCTGATATTATTTGTTTCATTTTCCAGTAGTTTCAAACTTTAGTTAACTGCCACATGAACAGTATGACATGAAATGAGCCGCAGTTAACATTATAAATGGAACACGCCTCTGTGCGTGAGTATTTTTAAGAGCTTTTAATCACAGTAACGTTTAAATTATGTGGTCTCTTAGAACATAAACACACGTAGGCATATTAAACGTTAAAATCATTTATAAAACATGATCCAATACAAACTCAACCCGACAACACTGGATATGTAAGAAAAAAATACACTTATGAAAACTGGAATAAGAATTCTGCCCTCCATAATCAGTTACGACTACAATAAAGTTCACTAAAAGTCAGAAAATTAAATTAGTCAGTTAATTATTATATTGTAAACTATAATCATAATGAGACAATGATTAATCAACAAACCACTCTTACTTCCAATACAGAATAATAATAATAAAATCGAAGTCAAAAGTACACGAACAATATCGATTTGTCCCTCTAGTGGATATTTACAACTATTCCACAAATTCGTTACATGGCGCAGGTGCTTTATGGACTTTGTCCGTTCAGCACAGTGCGAGATCCGTTTTTATTTTTCGGACAGACTTCTCCAAATCAATCACATCTAAAGTTAAAACCATACTGGAGAGATAGTGGCATAGTGTTTTGTGGAAAGCGCCACCGGTGGTTTCTCATATCTGCGCCATGGTACTTTGCGAAGTACAGAATCCCTGTAAAAGCCCGAAAAGGTGTAATATCTGGTTTATTATTATTATTACTATTATTATTTCTCTTATATTATTTCTCCCTGATTGGGGGATTCCACTCCATGACGGTACACAGGGTGGTTGTAAAATCTGGTGTTACTGTTGGTCGAGGAAATCTGGCTATCCTAGAGGTGTTCAGGATTGCGACTTTCTGGAGTTCCTTGTAGGTGTTCTCTGGGAGACCTATTGCTGCTAGGCTGCTATGTAGTCTTTGGCACCATACCGGTGGTTGACACGGTGATCGGGATGATCGATACTTATTATTATTAGCCATATGGTGCAAGAAAGCCTGAAGCTTATGCTGCACCAGCAAAAAAAAAAATTCCCGAGTTACCCTGAGAGAGAGAGAGAAAGAGAGAGAGAGAGAGAGAGAGAGAGAGAGTCAAAAGTAGAAAGGAATCATCAAGAAAGAGAAGAATTATGATATATGTCAGAGTAGTGTTATGTTCTGTTGTTGTATCCCTGGCTTCATGGCTGCATGGCCCCTAATGGAACCCCGCGTTGCCCGCCGCCACCACTGGCAAGTGAGCCAGGCTGCCCGTCAGAGTCTGAGCTTCCTGACAGAGGCCAAAAAAAAAAAAAAATTATTTTTTGTTGAAAGGAGACACTAGGTAAAAAAAGAAGAGAGGTCAGAAAATTGTAGAAATAAAAAAATTCACGCCGACTTATGAGTAATTGTGATAAATATTTTAATTCTTAAGTTTTTTCTTCTTTTTTTCTTTAGTGGACTTAACGCCAAAACGCCCGCTAGAGGAATTTAATTAACTAAAATAGGCAAAAGATATTTAATTAATTAAGATTAAAAGCAAAGTGGTGGTTTCTGTTGGATGTCCTCTTTGATAACCGAACACAATAGAAGGAAAATTCGATTCGTATTTGGGACATGAAAATAACAGAAACCTCTGTAGCCAATGCGGTGGTTAATTCGCCTCCCACACTATATTACAAAAAAAAAAAACTGCTTTGGTTCAAGTTCCCAACACTGATGCAAGTTCCATCCCCCCCCCCACACACACCGATCCT
Organism: Mastigoproctus giganteus; assembly: GCF_048544385.1. Lineage (NCBI taxonomy): Eukaryota > Metazoa > Arthropoda > Arachnida > Uropygi > Thelyphonidae > Mastigoproctus > Mastigoproctus giganteus. Next base: position 33,773,195 of record NC_143587.1, read on the forward strand.
GATGACTGTTTTTGGGGGGGTGGGGGAGAATTAAAAGATTAACTGTTTATCATGACTGAAATTCGAGTGTGCCTAAAGAGATACGAGACGAAAATTTGTGCTCTATAGCAAGCAGCAAATTGCAGATGAATGAATTTACAAACTAGAAGAAAGAGTTATATAAATAAAATAACAATCCAGGAACTAGAATCAGTGAAGAGCAGTGAAAGTTGCAAAGGACTTCGTGAAAATCGAGAAGGGAATCCATTAAATTGAGCATCCACTGGGATGGGGATCCCAGTCAGTGCAACAGGAAATATAATATTCAGGAAGTACGTTTAATGGAGGTTGTTCCAGAAGAGAGAAACAGAAGGGATAGATGAGGAAGAAGAAATGTTGGTTCTGTGATTTGGAAATTGGATAGTAAAAGGATGATGACTGATTGCGGCACATGCGTGTTCGGACCGGTTTGGAAGACAGAGCACGAATTATAGAAGCCAATTCAGAAGAACAGTGTCCATGGAAGTGGACACTGTTCTTCTGAATTGGCACAGAGTGGAAAGACTTTATGAGATGGGGCATTAATAATATTATATACAATATAATTAATAAATATATTAATATTAATGGTTTAATTATTAAAATCAATTAATAGAAACTAAAATATCCCTAATTAATAGTAATACATATTTTTACTAAATCATTAATTAATAATTAAAATTGTTTAATATTAGTTATTTAATAACTAATTAACAATCACCCCAGGGGCTCAGTCTGGTGAGTATGGGCTTGGCACACCCAGGGTCCTGAGCTGGATATCATCATTCTTCTCTTCCTTGGTGATACCCTTCTGCTTCTCTCTGTCTCTCTCGGGATAATTCACATTTTTTTTTTTTTTTTTTTTTTTTGGCTGGTGCAGCATAAGCCGCAGGCTTCCTTGCAGCATACGGCTAATAATAATAATAATAATTTAATTATTAAATAACTAATAAAAATTAGTCTAATTCGAATCAAACGTGCATTTCCGTTTAAATAACAGACATGATTGGACGAATTATACATTAGTTGTTCTGAGAGGGCTGAAATGCTAATATTAGCAACTTCTAAGAAGAGTTTCGCAGTGCAGACAATAGTGAGAACGCACACTTGCCAAAAAAAAAAAAAAGAAAAAAAAGTCTAATATTGCACGCCATATGACACGAAATCACCGTCGCCATGAGGATGACGTTAAGTCAGGAAGTCGCATATTTCATAGCGGCATTAAATAAAAAAATAATAAAAATGATAAAAATCTACAATGTTGAAAGTCCTATTCCGTATAACGAAAAATTTATGAGTTTCAGGCTTACTCGTGGACTCTGCCACAACTTTTCTTTTTATATTGAAACAATTATAAGGTGGCAAGGGGTTTTACAGCATCAATGTTTTTATGGCAACCAATATACCAGCACACAGCACGTAACTTACATACCAATGACTACCATCCAGAAGCAAACGAAGGTTTCGCGGAACCCTGAACGAAAATAATCTGTCTGCCCATTTTCTATTTGGATTATTTGTTAGACAACTGATTATAACTGCTTCAAGACTATTGAAGACTTTGCCCTCTTGGGAAATGTTGATCAAAGTATCATTTAAAACAATGGCTATTTAGACTTGGCTGTCAAAAGCATTTCCAAAGTTTAACCAGAAAGAGATCTCAACTCAGTTTATTATTACTTTTTTTTCATCTGGCTGAATATTCTCTCATACTCAGCATTACTATGAGTAATTGTTGAAATGCGAAGCATAATTTGCGATAATTTGCTATAGTTCAAACTTCAAGTTTGAAACGTGTCACTACATTTGTTAGTTCCTCAACCAAGGGCCATTCATTATACATCAATTATTTCTTCTTTTTCTTTGAGATGTGTTTTTTTTTTTTTTTTGTTTTTTCACATCTTGAGAGATGGAATGCCTTTTACATTTGAGGAAGTTCTCTCTAGCTTGTTTGCAGTTGAAGAGGTAAAGTGATTTTTTTATTTATTTTGGTATTCTTGCCATGTTCTGTATGCTTTCGTTTTCTTCAAGAACGCTTGCTTAGTCTTGGGGTTAAATAAATTTTTTAGTATGTTCTGTTATTCTTAGTTTAGTCGATCGATCATTTGCGATACGCCTCAATTGTGTTAAGACGGTGGTTGCTTTTTCTATATTCTTATTTAAGATTTTCTCCGTTTTACATTGTCAATAGATACATAATGGTTTGACGTTTGATGAAGTTTATGGAGTAGATCGTTAGGTTTTGTTATATTCATCGACTTCGTGTATTGACTGATGATGTGAGCGCAGTAGGATTGCTAATAGATATAGCAGAATGATCTGATCGGAATTTGTCAATACCATCAATGGTTTCTATACGATTTGTTTTATGATTTACTACATCCAGTTGATTTTTTGTTTCTTGTCGGCAAGGTCACAAGCTGTGTTAGGATAACATCGTGTTATCGAACAACTTTTAAGTTACGATGTTTAGGTTTGGACATATTCATATCTCCCGTCAGTATGGCTGGTTGTTGTTTTTTTTTTTTTTTTTTTTTATGAGAACCCCAAACAAGAGAGGTATTATAACCTATAGTACTTAGTACCGTGCTTGGGTTGGAGGTTGAGAAGACGAAAGAAGATATTTGTTGATATTGGACTTGAACTTCTGTAGATTGTAATTTTCAGGAAATACGTATGAAAGAAGGTTGTTCCAGAAAATGGCAGTTGAATGAATAAATGAGGAAGATGAAAAGTTGGTTCTGTGGGTTTGAATTTGGACAGTAAATGGATGTTGGCTGGTGGCGGCACGTGTTCGAACTGTTTTGAAAGAGAGAGCGGGAATTATAGAAGCCAATTCAGAAGAACAGTGCCCATGGAAGTATCTGTAGAAGAGGCATGCAGCAGAAACAGTGCGTCTATGAGAAAGCGAGTGGAGAGACTCTGTTAGAGATGAATCATTAATTAACCTAACTGCCCTCTTCTGAATGAAATCAAGAAGCCTGAGAGAGGTTTTGGGGGCACCACCCCAGATGTGGGAACAATATTCCATGGCAGGGCGGATTTGCGATTTATACAGAGTGAGCAGCTGTTTGGGAGAAAAGTAACGACGAGAGCGAAAGAGAAAACCAAGTTTTTTAGATGCACAGGAAGCAATATTTGTAATGTGCTTGTGCCAAGAGAGGTTAGAAGTCAGGGTAATCCCCAAAAGAGATATATCATTTTGCCTAGAAATCAGAGTGTCACTAAAGATAAGCATAGGAGCAGAAGAATCCTTTTTGCGAGATATAAGACACGATTGAGTTTTAGAAGGGTTGAAATCAACTAAGTTCTCTTTGCCCCACTGGAGAATTACCTGAAGATCGGCATTTAAGGAATTGGCAGCAGATTTTCGAGAAGTTGAAGCTGATTGAGCTGGACAAGGTTTCTCAAAATGGAAAGTTGAATGCAATGTGCTATCATCGGCAAAACTATGGATAGGATTTCCAGTCAATGGAAGAAGGTCATTGATATACAAGAGGAAAAGAGTGGGGGAAAGAACTGAACCTTGGGGGACACCGGCATTAGTGGAGAAGTTAGAAGACAGAGAGCCATCTACCATCACCCTCAGTGAGCGATCAGAGAGAAAACTGGATAACCAATTACTAAAAACAGTTGGCAAACCATAAGATGGAAGCTTGTTTAGAAGACCTTTATGCCAAACACGATCAAAAGCCCTTGAGATGTCAAGAGCAACTACTTGTGTTTCACCGAACCTTTCCATTGAATTAGTCCATAAATGGGTAACATAAGCCAGGATATCACCAGTGGATCGACACTGACGGAATCCATACTGGCGATCGTTGATCAGACGGAAGGTTTCTAGGTAGTTTAAGAGTTGGCGGTTAATTGATTTCTCCATTACTTTAGAAAGAGTAGAAGTAATTGCAATGGGACGATAATTAGATGGGAGGGATTTGTCACCCTTTTTAGGAACTGGCTGGATATGAGCAAATTTCCAAGCAGAAGGAAAAACACCTTTGGAATAAGAAAGTGAAAAAAGGCGGCAAAGAATAGGAGTAAGTTCAGGAGCACAGGTTTTGAGAACAAGTGGAGAAATACCATCAGGACCTGGAGCTTTCTTAGCATCAAGATTCATCAAAATCCTTCTGATATCCTTTTGACGGAAGACCACAGGAGGCATTGAATGGAGCGTGTTAGGAATGGTGGGAGGTGTTTTACCAAGATCATTAATACATGAGCTCGAAGAAAAATGGGATGCTAGCAGGTCAACTTTATCCTTGGCTGAAGTGACAACAGAACCATCTGGTTTGGACAGAGGTGGGAGCAGAGATAGGCAAAAGTTGCGGCCAATAGCTTTGGCAAGAGACCAGAATGCTCGGCTACCATTAGGGCAAGAAGCAAGTTTTCTACTCTTAGCCTGTTCAAACTCTAGTTTGGACTGATTAATAACTGCTTTACAATTGTTGCGAGCTTTGGTGTAGGCAGAAAATGAAACTGAAGAATTAGAAACAAGCCAATTACGATATGCAACGTTCTTCTCTTGGACAGCCTTAGCACATTTATTGGAAAACCAAGGTTTAGATAAAGGACGAGATTTTAAAGTGGAGTGTGGGATAAAGGATTCCATTCCTGCAAGAATAATTTCACTGACACGATCTGAGCAAACGTTGACATCAGAAGTTTTGAAACAGTAATCAGACCAAGGAAAAGAAGAAAAGAAGTCTCGCAGGTCATCCCATTTTGCATTCTTGTAATGCCAAACAATACGAGGTTCGGAACAGCCATGAGAGAAAGGTTCCATTGGAGAAGAGACAATCACCAAGTTGTGATCTGAAGTGCCTAAAGGACCTCTCACTTCGACCTTGTACTTAGAAGGGTTGTTTGTGAGAAAAAGATCAAGCGTATTGGCTGTATGATTAGGATTGTCCGGTATTCTTGTAGGTAAATGAACAATCTGTGCTAGGTCATTAGTAATTGCAAAAGCCTCAGCATCTCGACCTGCTGGGTCGGTGTGACTAGAAAATGGAAGCCAGCTGGAGTTGTGAACGTTAAAATCACCAAGGAAAATTACCTCACTGTTAGGAAAGTTGGACTGGAGAAAGACAAGTTGCAAAGAGAGGAAGTCAAAGAGCTCCAAGTGATTAGTGGAGTTGGGAGAACGGTAGAGACAACAGATGAATTTTACACAATGAGGTAGAGAGATTTTAAGCCAGAGAAGATCAAAGAGAGGAGATTCCAAATTGCCAAGTCTTTGACAGGGAATATCAGAACGGACATATGCACAAGTACCACCTTTGAGGCGAAAGGAATCATACAGCAAATAATTTGGACATCTGAGATGAGCAGTAGTTGAATCAACTGATAACTGAGATTCAGTCAGAAAAAGTACATGGGGTTTGGAAGACTGCAAGTGGAAATGGACATCGTTGAGATTAGAATTGAGACCACGTATATTTGTGAAATGAATTAGGAAGTCCTTGGGAGGTTTAGATCTTTTCGCAGATAAGCTTGCTCTATTATTTTGACAATTCATGGTGTATTCAATAGTAAGAAAAAGTGGGTGGGACATGCTGTATGAAGTAATGAAATTTTTGGATATGGCGTACATGTGGTAAGAATATACCCAGATCCTTGACATAACGTGGCCTCCACAATGCTCCCCGCATACACACTACTCGGACTCCCTCCAGTCACTATCTGGCAGAGTAGAGGTAGCAAGATTATACACTAGCTGATCCGGAAGCTTCCTAGAGAGTTACCAATAGGTTCAGTCCGGTGTACTAACTAGCGGCCGGCCTGCGAACACCGTTTTAGAGCTGTACCCTCGAAATGTAAGGAATATTGGATCTCGCCACGACATTCATCATAACCTCAAAAATCATCAATCATACTGCATGATGGAAGAGATAGGGAAGGGTTGGCCGGAACTTAGCTCTAGAGACTAAACATGGGTTCCACCACTTCAAGCCTCCAATAAGCAAAGTGGTGGTATTTCACCGGTTGATGAGAGTCATCTACCACCTAGTACTGCCTGGTAACATAGAGGGGCGGCGTTCCTCCATGTGGTGTGGGCGCCACACCTCGACCCCTGCTTACGTTGGTTCACACCTGGGTGGTCACCCACCATGTACTTGTGCATGAAGGTTATACCCAGGATTACTAACAGTCCCACCATCGTGAAGGTGCAAGCAGAGGATTTGGCTGTCATAGACCGTCCGGACTTCGCCGAAATTAGGTCCCCTTTGACTTAAGTGTCACCCGAATATCAGTTCCATCAGCGTTTTAGACTCCCAGGTAGCAAGAACAGCTTGTCTGGCATCTGAGAGAATGTCTGTGACCAACCTCAAGGACCCAACCTCAAGGACTACTTGTTGTAGTAGTAGTAGTAGAGTTTTAGGCACATCAGCAACTTAGGCCATATTTTTTTTGTATTATGTCTATTACTAGTATTTTGTGGTCGATTAGCTGTTTTGTTGGACGAAAAAACAATGCTACCTTCGCCTGAGACCGACTAACTCAGCCCACGTTGTGAAAAAAAAAGGCCCAGTCAGTATGGTTGTTAGGTAAAAATCAACTCATGTTGTCATCCACAATAGACGATCAGACGTGGAGTCTTTATTGTGATCTAGATGTAGGTACATGAGACCTATTTAGAACTGCTTATCATTCGCTTAGAGGGTTATGCATATTGCCTCGAAATTTTCTGTGTTTCTCCGTTTAATTTTGGTCAAAGTAATTCTATTTCTATAGATAAGAGCGTTGGCGTTGGATTTTACGAGCATCGGCGGCTAAGGCCATGTTGCTCTGTGTATATTGTCTGTAAATTTCTAATAAATAATAGAAGCTAGGTTCTGCTGTGTTGTAGCATCGTACTGACCGAAGAGTGCTCACTGCGATGGAGCACAACTGAGCCCTACACATGGCAACCAGGAACGACAACTGAACATGCCTAACAAATGACAAGAACTGCGTAATGGAAGAAATACCAGCTAACGGCACAAACTGAGTACGGGACTGGACCGTAACTGGAACCAACAAATTCCACCGGAACTGGCCACAGATCAGCAACCCTAACACGACCGGCAACCTCTGTGACAAAGGCACAAAGAATAAGGAACAGAGAAGTTTTTTTTTCTCTCATCACTCCTGAAATCTTAGCAGACACTGTCATTCCCGGATGCAACTTGGCCTTGAAGAAACCTGATCTCTGCACTTGATATGAAACCCGGAATTGATACCCCTACTACCTGGACAGGACTTGACCAACAGTGACAAACCACCGGACTTGACATTTATCAACACAGGACTTCACTAACTTGACTGAACTGGATGGGACCTGGTCCAATGAATGACATTGCAAATGGGAACACCAATACGACTGAAGACCAACTGCAGTTTCCTGCTGTCCATCTTGACTCTCAAAACCATGCTCCCTTGCATGGTCCTATCTTTTCCCCTCTCCCCCGGTGTGGGGGAGGGGACGGTCCTTCAGTCCCCTCCCCGCCGCTCCTCTTGTGTACTCAACGCTACAAACCTTTTTAGAGCGTGTCACTATGCTCGTGTCGTTGGTTTTAAGCAATAAAAATTCCACAAGTTCAAAATAATGGCAAAGCATTAATCGCTGCTTGAAATAAATGAAACTGTACACTGCCCTACCATTAATATCCGGACACCTGCATATCAACAATTAACCTTTATTTATGAGAAAAATAATAACGTGTACTGAAACCTTTAGCCTTTATGACAGCCAAGAGTCTCACTAGAAACTCTCCACCAGTTTTTTTTTTTTTTTTTTCTTATTGTCCTCCAATATTTTCCGCATCGGCCTTTAAAGTGCGACCAGTTCAGCTCTGTTTTTTGGGAAGTCTCTCCTCAAAAGCACCGGACGATCCAATTAATTCCAGAAGTTCTCTATAAGGAATGAGGTCAGCACCCTGGGCTGCCAGTCCAACATTTATGTCCTCAAATCAGGCACAACGTGAGCAGTATTACATGGAGTGCTATCCTGATTATAAAGGTATGGATCTTCCCGTGACGTGCTGCCACAATGTAGGTAAGGCATTATTGTCCAGGACGTCTAGACAGACTACATGGTTCAGAATTCATAGTTTTTTTCCCAAAACCAACGGACCAGACCAAACCACGAAAGACAGCCCATCACGCTGTCTCCTTCAAACTTCATTGTGGGGACGATACAGTCCGGCAGACGGCTTTCTCCGGACATCCGCTACACCCGGGCATGACCGTCAGACTCGCAGACCATGTGCCGTGTTTCAAAACTAGACGGCATCTGAAATTAATCGGGGTGATTAGTGGTGTATGGACGACTGCATGACGGTGACCGTAACCCATATCATGCAGCGTCCTGTGGCACGCTACTGGTAGTGACATGTGACGCAGTCGTCTCACTAGGGGTTCGACCTGCGTTCCGAACAGACGATTCTTTGCAGGGCTGTCCTATCACGTTCCGTTAGCTTCGGAGTTTTTCGGGGTAGTTTTGTGATAGTTTCAGTACTAGTACGCTTCCATTTGCAGGTCACATCGCCAGTCGTCGACTAAAAGATCTGCAGTGCCGTTGAACTGTTACGTACAGGTCGATTGCTTATGTGGTACCCCATAATGATTCCGTGCTAGAAATGTGTTAACACCATCGATCATAGCATTTTGCATTCACAATCGTACTACAGTTTCCTCGAAAGCCTAAGAACATATTTATAGTTCTGTCTGACACATGGTGATTGGGTAGGACGTGACAAACTATCAACGGAAGACTGTCCCAATATTAATGTTAGGGTAGTATATAACATTGGAACAGAAACTTAGCCAGAGTAAGTTTTTATTTTGGAGAGATCTATACAAGTTTTTTTTTTTTTTTTTTAAATAGAAACTTTCGTCATTTGCATTTTTTTTTAAACAGAAAATATACCGGGTTATTTTAATTATATCTTTGCAGATTATACAAATGTCGGCAGGGTTGTTAATGACAGTAATGACGGTACGCTACTGCAACAGGATCTAGAAAAGTTAGGCACATGGGATGGAAGTGGCAACTGAAGTTTAACATCGACAAATGCCAAGTACTGTATATGGGTAGCAGTAACCCTAGAGTAACGTATCAACTGTGTGGTACTACACTCTGAGTAGTGAAGAATGAAAAAGACATGGGCGTAATTGTGCAGTCAGATATAAAGTTCTCTGAGCAGTGCAGGTCATGGGGTCTTGCCAATGATATACAGCTATTTTGCTAGTAAGGTAAAAGGAGGTCATTATTCCTTTGTATAAGGCAATGGTTAGGCCACACCACACCTTGAGTACAGGTCTGGAGTCCTCATTTTAGGAAGGATGTAGAACTGCTGGAACGAATACAGAGAAGAGGGGCTTCAATTCTGCAAAATGCAGCATCTGGAGACTAGGCACCTGAGAGGTGATCTGATTGAAGTGTTTAAGACAGTGGTTTTCAACCGTTTTTTAATAACGACATCCCTAAGTAATTTATTTTATTTTGCGGCACCCCTACTCAATTTTGTGCCTGTTAGATCCGATTCTCTCTCTGTATATATATATATATGATATTTATTACAATAATATAATTATAAAAATTACATTTCATAATACAAATTATATATGTATACAGCATATAATTTTATTCTTTATATAGAGGTACTAAGTAAACATCAATTATAGATCACCACAAAATTAAAAAGATACTGTACACCTTTTTATAATGAAATAAACATAGAAATTAAAAAATAATAATAAGTTTAAGTAACAAACCTAAATTACGTGGCACCCCTGGAATGTTGTTGCGGCACCCCGGTTGAAAACCACTGGTTTAAGGCTTTGAATAGTTTGAGCTCAATGCTGATGGGATTCTTCCTCTTGAGGGCATAAATTCAAATTGAGGAAAGACGGTTGCATAATAGATGTGCGGAAATTTGCCTTTAGCCAGCTAGAGGTTGATTGCTGGAACAAACTTCCATCGTTATGGAAGCTGATAGCTTAAATAAATTCAAGGAAGAACTAGACAAACTTTTGGAGGGAATGGATAAGTGAAACCGATACTGTATGAGCTTGCTTCCTAGCATCATATGCCCCTACTAATGCAAATTTCGTAAGAATTAGTGTGAGCAATTACTTTAATATTCTTCATGGCTTCAAGCCTGTTCTATGACCATTTCTCATCTCCGCAGAATAATGGAAGGATTACAATCATATCTCAACTGAGATATCTTAGATACGAAAGCGAAGTTTCCGTGCATCCTCCATTAAGAACTTCCTGATGATTTGCAGTTTTTGAAATAATTTCCTACTGACTATAACTTGAACGAACTATTCTACTACGTATACTCCGACCTTGGAATGAAAATCAAGAATGTTGGGGAAAATCGATGAAAGGACCGCAAGCACAAACGAAAGACAGCGGGTAACAAAATTCGCAAACATTGAATATTTCTTTCTCAACCCATCACCCCACAGAAGTATCGGTAACCTAATACATTATACGAAGAATACTTCCCTTAGAAAACATTATGTTGTTAACACGTGCTAGGATATGACCAGTTCTTGAATCGATAAATACCATGCAACAGTACACGATGTATCCTTTGCCAAGGGAAACGGTCCACCTGGAAAAAGATTAAACTCTTCCTATCGTGATAAAAGCCTTTCAGGAAGAGGAATTCGTGCAGGTTTATTTCTAGGAATAATTGAGGAAACAGCACTAAAATAAAAACTATTATTTTCTCATAAGCTACTTTTTGCTTCTTTTTTTTTTTTTTTTTTTTTTTTTGCGCATATTAATACCAAGGCGAGTCAAATGAAAACGATATTCATTTGCTTAACCAAGATACATTTTTGAAGAAATCCAACAATTTTTTATACTCCGATTGTAATGGTTTTCTGTTGCTAGCGTCACTGCCACACAGCCTGTGTCTAGCAGTGATCTGCAAAATTGCTGAAGAGTACTGTCGCGCATTAGTGAACTCTTCCGTTTTAGACAGAACAGTGCTACTGCTTCATTGTCTGTTACTTTCCCCATATTATTTTTTTAATATGGGAAAAATAATATATATTGAGATTCGTTACTCCAGAGAATATTCCTTTTTCCACCCTTCCAAAAGCCAGTTCCGCAGAACATGTTGCCCAAGACATTAACTTTATTGAAGAAAGGTATCGTAGCCTAGTGGTCAGGCGCGCGGGTGCATAAGTACACGTGCCTTGAGTGACCGGGGTTCAAGCCCGTGATTGCTGAATACGGTGCTGTTTCTTGTATTCTGTCTATCTTGTGAACTCCTCTGACCGTTTGGTCGTCCCGGAGTATAAACAGAAAATTTATTTATTTATTATTTATCTGTGTTACAGCTCGTCTGAGGAACCACTGTTGTTGATGTAGTAAAATTTTAGGAGCATCAGCGACTAAGGCCATATTTCTAGGAATAACTGGGAATGAATGAAATATTGCTCTGTGTATATTGTCTGTAAATTATTATTATTATTATTAGCCACATGGTGCAAGGAAGCCTGAGGCCTATGCTGCACAAGCAAAAAAAGAATTTCTGAATTACTCTGAGGGGGGGGGGGGGGAGAACAAGAGTCTGAAGTAGAAGGGAATCACCAAGAAAGAGAAGAATGATGATATCCAGCTCAGGACCCTGGGTGTGCCAAGCCCATACTCACCAGATGTGAGCCCCTGAAATTGCGTGTGTTCTGCTATCAATTTTCTGTTTTTCTGGACAAAAAACACGAGTTTCGGGAGAAAAACCATGCCTGAGACCGAATAACTCAACCACGTTGTGAAAAAGGTCCACAAAAAATTTCTTCTGTCATTGACAGATCTCGAACTGAGGTCTTTTCCACCTGGTGTGGGAAGGCCGGCGATCTACCAACTCAGATACCCACGAGGGCAACGGAACCCCTGCTGATGCAACATTCTGCGTATGGTTCTGCTATGTGCACTAAACACCGCTCCAGTGCGTTTACGGATCTCTTCAGCAAATCTTTGGTATCTTTGAAAAGATAAATTACTTTATCAAAAATCGTCGTCATAGGTACTTATCGTACAATACAAATTAGTTTATAATTCTCACATTTGTTTAAATCACCTTCCTGATAACCAGGATTCCATCTTGTACTGGCTGACTGTAAAAAAATGACTACAGCCGCCATTTTTGAAAAACTGAGTTTTCAAAGATCTCCCCTTTCCAGATGAACATCTTCAAAATGAGAAACTCCGAAATCCTCCGTACGATATCCTGTCCTCGTTCAAATTCACTGGGACCCTTTACAGATGGTATATCGATTAATTGCAAATGATACTTCTACCTTTCACAAATGAATTTGCGAAAGGTAGACGTATCGAAAACTATCATTAGTATCTTAAAAGTTTCGCAGACTCTGTACTACGGCACTGCTCTCCACAATATTTGCATAAATGTGCTTATTCTTTAGTGCCTCAATACGTACAGTAAGGTAGTGTATTTTTTTAAAGTGATCAATTCACAGGATCCTTCACTTCATTTATGTTGTTGTTGTATGGTTTTTAGGAGCATCGGCAACTAAGGCCATATTGCTCCCTGTATACGTCTGTAAATTGCGCGTGTTCTGTGGTCGATTTTCTGTTTTCTGCACGAAAAACCACGCTACCCTAGCCTTTTTCACAACGTGGCTGAGTTAGTCAGCCACGTTGTGAAAAAGACCCATAAAAATTCCTTTCGTCATCGACGGGACTCGAACTCGGGTATTTTCTACGGTGTGGGGAGGACGGTGAACCGACCAACACGAGGGCACTTCATTTATAGTAGTTCTTATATCACATTATCACACTGCCGTTTCTTAGTAAAACCACCATCTCTCTCTCTCTCTCTCTCTCTCTCTCTCTCTCTCTCTCTCTCTCTCTCTCTCTCTCTCTCTCTGGTGTTCAAAGAAAGTGCATCATCCCTTAAAATTGTAATTGTCATCCGGATAATATATGTATATGTTATAATAATAAGTATATGACATAATAAGTATATGACAATATTTCTTACAGATTGCGGCAGATAAGATTGACACGCGTATGTGATGACGTAATATTGCATCAGCTGTTACTTTCAGCTATATAAGCATGCTCTGCACATATTGCTTATAGAGTGTCTTGTAATCAGTCGACAGTGAGTAGATTTCTTTCCAAACTCAAGAATACTGGTTCTCCTGATAGGAAAAAAGGAACCGGACGCAAACGAGTCTCTACGCCAAAACAGGACCGCGTTTTGAAGCGCTTATGCCTTAAAAACCGTAACGCTTCTTCGTCTGACCGGAAAGAGACTGGTAAGAACATACAGGAGTGGTAGCAAGTGCAGTAACAGTCAGAAGACGCCTCTTCAAAAATGGACTCGTAGCCCGTCGTCCTAAGGAGAAGCCCCCTCCTCACACAAAAAATGAAAAAGAGATGATTAATTTGGTGTAAGGAGCATATCAAATGGACCCCCGAGAAGTAGAAGTCAGTTATTTTCTCGGATGAGAAGAAATTCAACCTGAATGGCTCTGATGGGAGACAAACAATTCGCAGTAGACGTGGTGAAGAATACCATCCATACTGTAAGGCAGAGGTTCCCAAACTTTCTCGGTTCACGGCGCCCTTAGTGTCCCATAATTTTTTCACGGCATCCCTAGACCAAAAGAAATACCTAACACAGTGGTTTACGACCTTTTAATATATACCTATATAACAATTCTATTCTTTATATAGAGGTACTAAATAAAGATCAATTACAGATCACCACAAAACTAAAATGATACGATACAATGGATGCCGTACACTTTTTTATAATGAAATAAATATACAAATTTAAAATAATAATAATAATAACTTTAAGTAACTTAAACCCAAATTACACGGCACCCCAAGAATGTTGTTGCGGCACACCGATTGAAAACCACTGCTGTAAGGTGTCTACAGTGAAATTTCCTACCAGCCAAATGATATGGGGGAGCATTTAGTATCGCGGAGTAGGTCACCTGCAGTTTATAAAAGGTTCCGTAAATACCAATGGATACCTGGCTATATTGGAAGGCAAATTGCTGCCAACCGTTAGAGACCATTTCAACTTGCCAAGTAACTGCATCTTTCAGGACGACTCTGCTCCTTGTCATCGAGCGAAAAGTGTAAGTGGGCACTTCTGTAGTTACTTTAGCTTCATTTCGGCATAAGAGGTTCGACAGTAATGTGCTTACATTTGTTATAGGTGAAAAAATGGTTGGAAGAACGGTTCATTACAACTGTTAGCTGGCCAGGAAACACCCCGGACCTGAATCCTATAGAGAACTGTTGGCATCGTGTGGAATCTGCAGTTGCCAGAAAGAAACCAAAGACCCTTCGTGAACTTCAGGAAGCCATAATTCGTGTTTGGAACCACGAACTATCAGTTGATTATCTTCAGAAATTGATCTTATCAATGCCTCGACGGTGTGGTGCTATCATCAGGGCCACAGGTGGTTCAACTAAATATTAGTTTGCACCTGGTAAACTTTTCATTTTGTTTTCCATTTAAAATGATAAACTGAAGCAAATTGAGGGCTTCTGATAACATTTCAGCCAAAACTGTTGTATAAAGGTTGCAAATGCTCATTTTGGAATATTTTGAGAGCACCTGTCAAATATTACTCAGCTTTGCCTTAACTATTAATAAATATCTTTTGTTTATATTTCTATTTGTGATGCTAGTCGTTAATCTAACATACCATCGCGAAAAAGGGTTAGAAATGTGAAATTCCTGGGCGATGCACTTTCTTTGAACACCGGTGTATATGAGGTATGGCAATAAAGTTCCCGGTGTGGTGCTGTTGCGGTCACATTCGATGAGTTTGAAAATAAACGGAAGTAGTATGTTGTAGTTCAAACTTCCTCCAACAGATGGTTGTACAGATTTTCCAGTAGCTGGCAGGTTATAAGTAACAACCAGTTTCGTTAGTAGCTAACTTTTGTGTTAAGATTTTGCAATGGAGCAATGAATGAATAAAAATTTTTGCTTTAAACTGGGAAAATCTGTAACAGAAACGTATAAAATGTTAAAAACTGTTTATAGTGATGAAAAGTTAAGTCTACCAGTGTGTTTGAATGGTATAAGCGGTTCAAAAACGTACGTGAGAATGTTCGCGATGACCCAATTAGTGGGGCGTCCGTGAAACCTCTCGAAATGGGGAAATTGTGGCAAGACGTGGTCGTTTGGCCCTCAGAATAAAGGCTGATGGGTTGGACATGAATAAGGAGACGATTCATCAAATTTGGCATTAAGATTTAGGAAAAAGGCAGCTGATTGTTGTTGCATGACAACGACAAAACATGGCATTGTACAGATCAACCATCCACCCTACTGGCCCGATCCAGCACCATAGTGGCATAGTGTTTGGGGCTAGGTGCCACCGGTGGTTTCCCACATCTGAATCACAAGTACTCTTGTGAAGGAATACAGTGCTCTGTAAAAGCCAGAACTGAGTGTAGTATGTGTGGTTTATGTTAGAGTCGTGTTATGTTCTGTTGTGTTTCTGGCTACTCGGCCGCAGGGCCCCTAGTGGGACTCCACGTTGCTCGTCACTGGGAAGTGAGCCAGGCAGTCCGTTTTCTTTGGCTAAGATCGCCTGAGCTTCCTTAATGGAAAAAAATTTAAGAAAAAAAAAATGTGAGAGTGATAGTAAAAGAGTGGGAGTTAAAGTGGGTAAGAAGATGAGGAGAGAAGGCATCCTCCGGTGAGAGAGGGACCAAGGAGTTGGATCGCTCTGTGCTGGGAAGCCCAACCAGATAGAGGGAAAGATTCAGCACCAGCGGACTTCTTCCTCTTTCCCAAGGTGAAGAACTATCCTCAAAGGAAAGAGATTTCAGGATGTTGAGGACAAAGAAAAAAACGTAACCGCCGAAATGAACATCATCTCTTTGGACGTCTTCGCTGACTCTTTTCAGAAACTCTTAGATCCATGTAATTAAGTGTATTCAATCAGGTGGTGATTACTTTGAATAAAAATAAAAACCATTTTTGAGTGCCTTCACTTTGTGTTCTTTTTATTGCAGTAGTCCGGGAACTTTACTGCCACACCTCCTATATATCCTTTGGCTTCTTAAGACTCTCTTGCATGCGAACGTTAGGTTATTAAGAGCAAAAAACAATGGTCGTAAACGGATCGAACGATATGATAGGGTATAATGTTGTTTACAAAGTAAGAAAAAACTATTTCTTACCTTGTAAATTACTGATATTTCTGCAAGGAGAAAAAAAAATAAAGAAAATCTATCGCTCAAGGTCTCGAAGGCTATTTTACTTCCAGGTGCATGTATCTTATGATACAGACGCAAACGATGTACAGCTTCGGCACAAGTCCCCCCCCCCCAGACACATAATTCGTGAGTACGAAAACCGAACTTGAAAATTTATTTGCTAAAAATGTTCATTTTTTTTCCGGAAAGGGTGGGGAGGAAGGAGGTAGTGTTAGCAACGTTTTGCTTAGTGTTAGCAACGTTAGCAACAATTCTCGGCTTTTCGAAAACTTTTTGTAAATTGAGTGTGCTGAAAGTTCAATTTTCAGCTTGTAGCAAATATTTTTAATCACAATGTCACTTACTCCAATAATTTAAGCAAACAAGTTGGTGTGAAACTGGACTGGATCATAAAATATACAAAATTAGCTTGTGCTTTCATTTTTTTTATTTCTTAGAAATGGTGCCTCAAGGTAAAGCAATTTGGGAAACGTTAAATTTTGTGTCTCGTTAAATTTTACTTTACGGTAACAAACAGAGTTTGATGCCGTTTAAGAGACTATTCACCACAATCTCGGCTTACAAACATTCCACAGAAATTAAATTTTAGATTGTTGGCATTATAAGATGCTTTCTTTAGAAGTTGGTACGATTATCAATAAAACAAAATTAAAAAAAAAATTCATCAGTTTTCACAGAGGACATATAAAAACGTATATAAGAGAAGAGATATATCATAAAGAAGCAAAAAAAAAAAAAAAAAACATACAGTATTTAATAAATAAATACCATTACTTTCCCTCAGCATGAATTGTTGAGGAGGCTTCCATCCTGCAGTGGGTTGATAATGGCTGCACTTTACCTTTTTTTTTTACTTTTTTTAAAAAATCTCCACTGTCCTGCTTATAATATTATACTCGACATATCATTGCTTTCACTGGAAATAGTCCATCCAATTTCGCAAAAGATCAGAATTCAGTCTGATAAAATGAGAAATTCGAAAAATCGGAAATAAACACTCGTTGTAACGGATTCTCGCTACATCAAATCAAATGCAGAAAAAAAGGCTCTGAGCGCCAAGGTATATTCATAATGAAATAATATTGTACCAACCAAAAAATAACTTTAATCTGATAATTTAATTACATTCTCCTGTATAAAATAAAAATTTAAGACTCAGAGTTGTATAAATAAAAAAAATGCTAAAAACTGTGTGCAACGAACTAAAATAAAATACATAAAACCAATGTAAAATCTTATGAGAAGCTTTCAAGGCGTTGTCGCTTTGTCAACTCAAAATAAGAAACACGACAGTTGGTCAACATGTTGGCAGCATATTGCCTTACGCATGCGCAAACATCCTCCAATGGAGATCGTGGTTGGCAAAAAAAAGTGAGGAACGGAAAGGAGTAGTGGGATGTGAAAGACAAGGAGGATATTACTCGCCGGACCCTGCAAACCCCGGCGGGAATTGGCGATGCGACAAGCCAGCCATTTCTCGTCACACCATAAAATAACGGCCTCCATAATAGGATGCCTAGGAGTTCCAACCACTATGATCGTCCATTGCATCGGCCATTGCGGAGCACTTTTGGAATGAACAACATCTTGATTATAATCCAAGTTCCAATGTTGAGGTGTTTGACTGCGTTCACGACTACCGCCATCTCATGTGGATGGAAGCCCTCCATATAGCTGCAGCGGGTTCCACCATTAATCGTAGTGGTTGGAACTCGCATACATCCTATTATGCAGGACGTTATTTTACGGTGTGATGACGAGAAATGGTGAGCTAATCGCATCACCAATTCCCACTGGGTCTGCAGGGTCTGGCGAGTAATGTCCTCCTTCTCTTTCGCATCCCACCACCCCTTTACGTTTCTCACTTTTTGCCTTCCCTCTGCCAACCACGATCAACAACTGGTGAACATCTGGCAAACCAGGTGGAATACGTCGCCACAAGGCACAGTAACCAAAAGATTCCTCCCCGAGGTAAAGTTTGCGATGGCCAAAACTGCAAGATCCTGGTTCTCTCTCAGCCTTGAAACGTCCTTCTTGGTGACCGGCCACGACTCCCTCAATGAAAAGCTGTACCTACTGGGGCTTCTCGCTACCGACCTATGCTTTTGTGGAGGTAAGGAAAACTGGTACCACCTTCTTTTTGACTGTGACTTGTACGAGGATCTCAGAGATCAACTTCGGAGAGACATTCTGAACTTCTCCCCAACCAATGTGGATCAACTAATCCAGACTCCAGACAATCTTTCCTCCCTGCAGGCCTCTGCATCTGGCATTTTTACCAGGCGAAAGACCATGTATGCCAATGCCAACCAAAACCAGACAAACGATTCTACAGCCTAGATTTCACACTTGTGAAGGGAAAGGCTAAATTCAAATTTTTATTTATTTTTATTTATTATTTATTTTTTTTAATTATTTTTTTATTTTTTTTTCTCTATATATTTTATTTTTTATTTTATTTATTTTAATTTTTATTATTTTTATTTATTTTTTATTATTATTTTTTATCATTATTATTTTTTTATTATTAATATAATTATTATCGTTTTTTTGCTCAATTTGCCACACTATCAATTTTTATTTTATTTTTATTTCTCATACATAAATATATCACTTTATTATTATAATATATTACAATGTATTACCTTTATTATAATATATTACCTGCACGCACCACTAGCTTTTTTATTATTTTTTATTTTATTTTTATTATTATTTTTTTTTCTTTTCTTTTTTTTTTTTTTATAACCTGCATCACGGGTAGTTTTTTTATTTTTTTTTTTTAATTTCTTTCTCCTCTCTTGCCTCTGGAATGGGCCCCGAGAGGTTCCTGGCCCACCTGCTGACAACACCAGGTGGGTCAGAGTCTCTTTAGAGACGGTACGTGTTTTATTGGGACTGGCCCACCTTCCCGTGGTGTGGACGAGTACCCAGAATCATCTGTCCAGGTGACTGATGCTTCTGGGTAGCCAAGCGGCCAGAACAGAACAACAGAACACACACATAATACACACAAACCGACGTCACACACATCTGGCCCAATTGTAGTGATACTGTTCTTCACAGAGATACGAGGCGGAGTTGAACAAACGTTCTAGGTGCCGCCCTTACATATACACATGTCCACATGTCCACCGGAAGATTGTGTATGTGCAGGGCTATGTGCAATGCTTCTGGCACTACACTGACCTACTGTCGTGTTTCTTATTTTCGGTTGACAAAGGTACAATCCCTTGAAAACTTCTCATAAGATTTTACATTGGTTTTGTGTATTTTATTTTAGTTCGTTGGGTATACAATTTTAGCACTTCTATTTATACAATTCTCAGTCTTCAATTTTTATTTTATATGTAATTAAATTCTCAGATTAAAGTTATTTATTTTTAAACAGTTTGCTGGTTAGTACAGTATTCTTCTTCTTCCAGTCACATAGCTCCCTGAGGACCTGTTGTGGCCACCAACAAATTCCTCCAACTGCATCGATCGTGTGCTATACGAGCAGCATCGCAAAGTGTCATGGCCAGAAGTTCACTGATCACATCACATCCTTCCACCTAATTGCAGGTCTTACTCTGCACCTCTTCCCCTCGGTTTTTCCTTCCATTATATTCTTCAACAGAAAGTTTTCCCTTCTTACTATATGACCAAAAAACTTGAGTTTTCTTTTGTTGATACTATGAAGAAGAAATCTAAAATAATTTCCATTATTTTAGACCTGCCAATTTTATTCAATACCCACTCATTTGTTCTTCGATCCAAGAAAGATTTACGCAGTATTCTCCTGTAACACCACATTTCAAATGCCTCAATTTTCTTCCTGTCAACTCTTTTCAGATTCCATTCTTCACATCCGTACAACTGGAAAAAATTAACGAATCAATGATTCTCAGTTTTGTCTTTAGGGGCAGATCATGATCTCTCCATAATTTTATCAAATCAGCGACCAACGTTTTAGCAATTGCCTGTTGTCTCTTTACATCATTTGAGCAGTCACTATTTTTATTTACTCTTGACCCTAAGTAATCAAATTCATCAACTTCTTCAATATCTTGCCCCTTAGCCTTTACTTTACTGAAATCGATACTATCACCATTTTACACACATTCAGAAACAATACTTTTTTTCTTACTTGCTTCACATACTCTCCTCAGAGTTTCTTTAAGATGATCCTTAGAATTACATAGCACAGTATCATCTGCATAACGAAGGGTGTTTATCTTCAGTCCTCCAATTTTGATGCCAGTCTCTAAATCTTCCAAAGCTTAACGCATGATATCTTCGGCATGTTAGTTCTCACAGTTCCTTTCTGTTCCTGGTACAGTAGCTTAATCAGCTGAATTATGTGGATTGGGAAACCCATAATAGTCATCGTTTCCCATAGTTTCTCATGTTGAACACAATCAAATGCTTTCGCATAATCTATAAAACACAAAACGACTGGAACATTTAATTCTTTGCATTTTTCAATAATCAGTCGTAGGCTTAAGATCTGATCTCTGGTTCTTCTACCCCTTCTGAAACCTGCTTGCTCTTCTCACAGTTTTCTTGAGATTCTGTTCAATATGATTTTAAGAAGAATCTTGCTAGCTTGAGAAATTAGGCTAATAGTCCTGTAATTTGAGCAAATTTTCAGATCTCCTTTTTTGGGTAAGGGAATGAAAATTGATTTCTTCCAATCTGATGGCCACCGTCCCGTTTCCCCAAATTTTTACAATCATTTTATGAAAAAACTCGAAAAGGTACAGTATTACTTCATTATAAAATCTGTTGTGAGGTACATCAGTGGGAATTCTCATCCATGATTATCCTGAAAGTATTAGCATTAGCATTAGTAGAGGCATATGATGTAAGAAAGGAAGCTTATACAGCATCAGCCAAAAAAAAAAAAAAAAAAAAAAAAATCCCCATTTCACTGATCCATTCGTTCCAAATGTATGTCTAGTTCTGTCTTGAATTTATTTAAGCTATCAACTTCCACAACAGATGGAAGTTTGTTCCAGCAATCAACTACCCGCTGGCTAAAGGCAAATTTCAGCACATCTATTCTATATTCTTTACCCTGAACAAAAATTTCCTAGCTGTTATCTCCCTCCTACGCTGGACTGCCCTTATTATCCAACGGATTAAACCGTCTAAACGTAAGTAACTTTGACAAAATTTTATCAACTTTTCCAAGTGAAAAGTTCATTTCGTGACAAACATGATACCAAATACAACTATATACATTATACAACTAAATAACTAAAACCTTAAATTTAAAAATTAAGGTGTCTTAATAACAAATAATAAAAAAAGCAACTATACTTTTCAAAAGATGCTGTTAAGCTCAAATGTTTAAAAAAATCGCTATTATATATATAGCATTAGAGATACAATAGTTAATAAAAAAAATCAATAGATATAAAAATTTTAAAAAAAGAAAGAAAAGTAAAAAGTATTTATGGGCTTCATAAAGTCATTACGATCCAAAAATGGATCAAGACCGGTTTATGATTTCCAGGATTATAAATAATCGAATTAATCGTGACAGCTCAAATTTTAAAACTAAATAATTTAAGATAAGTTTAGGTGTTGAATACGGTTAGAAAGAGAAAATGACAGAATTTTATTATGTAAAGATTTATGAAAGAAGGTTTAGCTGGCTATGATACGTCTTTTCACTAGAGCTGTAAATGATATCTGGATGAATATTTTTAATTTTTCTTTAATCTTAACAGTAAAGTGTAAAGTGTGTTCAGTGTCTAGCGGCACCAGGGGTTTCCCCCATCTCCACGTTGCTTTCATTGTGGGTGTACCAGTTCAATGGGAAGGCCAGAGATTTAAAAGTGTGTGGATCATGTGAGTGTGTAATGTTATGTACCGTTGTTCCTCTGGCCATTTAGTCGCTGAACCCCTGCTGAGCCAAAGTTACCCGCACTTCGCCCCGTGAAGCCAGGTAACCAATAGTTTAAATTTGTACTCTGACAAGTCCTGCCACCTAGTTTCCTGAGATTTCAGTGGCTAGAATCTTAAAACATAAAAAATAAATTGCATGGGGATATTGTGCTAGAATTGGAAAGGCTAAAATTGTGGGCGAACAGTGTAACTTAGATACGGTTATTTCTGACGTGTGGGGTGGGGAGGATAAAGACAAAAGAATGAAGTCAATAGGGAAGACGACCCCAGGTGGAATCATGGACATGTGGACATATGTATATGTAAGGGCGGCACCTAGAACGTTTGTTCAACTCCGCCTCGTATCTCTGTGAAGAACAATATCACTACAAATCAGTGGGACATGCTCATGCCCCACCAGAGGGAAGAGTGGGGGCGGCGAGGAGGGGAGGAGAGGAGACAGTGAAGCCGTATCCCCCCCGCCGGGGTGAAGGAGAAGAAAGGGCTGGACAAGGGAGCAGGCTCATATCGCCAATATGGTGTGTATGCAGCAAAGCTGCGGCTTCGTCAGGTCCGCGACAGTAGCGAATCTTAACAGTAGTGAATTCACTAGTGGTATAGCATGAGCTTTAAACAGACAGGTCCCAGAGTTGTGGATCGGATGCAACAGTTAATGTTGGGCTACGCAGTGTTTCCTGCCAGAACTTATCACCCCCCCCTCCGCCTTTGCTTGTATTTAGGGCTCTTTTCGATTGGAGTAACAAGTGCGTTGCATCCGTCAACCTCTTCCTCCTCCTATGGACTAGCCCTGGCTTTAAAGCATACTGTTAATTATTTTGGTTGATAATCCAAGAAAAGCGAACATTTCGGTTCTCAGTAAAGTTTAAATCATCGTCACATACTAGAAATTTCATATCTTACACCGAGGATCAGACCCAGATCACTGAAATACAAAACAAACGGCAGTGGACCCTGAGCCAATCCTTCAGGAACATTGTGTGAAAGAACTCTAACAGGACCCATTAATTAAAACCGTATATGATCTTAAATAGCTGTGAATCCAGTACGTTCACTGAAATAGCTGTAAATCCAATACGTTCACTGAAATAGCTGTGAATCCAATACAAAAATGGATCTCGAATTTTGTATCAATTTCTGTAGCAATTGGTTATGATTCACTGGGTGCAAAGCTGTGATAAAATCTGGAAAAATTATATCTATACGATTTCCAGAGTTCATTGTAACAGACAGATTGTCAAAAAGTTTTGTTAATGCTTTCCCATTCTTCAACATCACAAGCTAGGTTCCATAACCCTGAAGAAACAGAAACAAAACAGCATGTCAACCTATATCGGCAAGAATTTAACATTAAACAAGAAACTCGCATTTGTAAAAACATGTATGACAGAGATTACTCGTTAGAGAGAAAGGTTTCATATTCACACAGTTTCACTCGTTATAACAGAAAATTTCTGTTTAATTATCGCTGACAGTACATTAATAATAATTGTTATACGCCTTACAATTTTTTTATCGTGACAGTATTTTATTATTATAAAGTTTTTTTGTTTTTTTTTACAAAAAGTTCTGCTGCAGTAGTAGTAGTAGTAGTAGTAGTAGTAGTAGTAGTAGTGGCATGTGATGCAAGAAAGCAAGTGTATGAGCTTATGCAGCATCAGCCAAAAAATCACACCATTCCCTCCAAATGCCTGTCCAGTTCCTCCTTAAATTTATTCAACCTATCAACCTCCACAACGACAGATGGAAGTTTGTTCCAGCAATTAACCACCCGCTGGCTAAAGGAAAATTTCCGCACATCTATTCTACATGTGTCCTTTCTTAATTTGAATTTGTGCCGCCTTAGGTTCGTAATCTGAACAAGTGGAAGGATCCCATCAGAATTCAGCGTGCTCAACCCATTCAAGGCCTGTAATTTGAAAGACGAGAACATTTCAGTTTCTCGTGGGGAACTCAACTTACCATGGTAAACAGTAGCACCCAAGACTCGCTACCTTACTGTCACTATAGTTACAGAACTATGATTACTCTTGTCACTATGGTTACAGAACTATACGACATTTCGAAGAGTTTCCCTTTCTTTATAGTGCAGCCATTAACAAACGAAGTGAAGTAACAACATCGAATTCAAAATCCATATTGTCGAGAGCATTAAAGTATCTACTTTACTAGAGCTGTCAAAAGCTTTCGTAATATTACATCGCAGTACCATGGGGTTGGCTTATAGTGGATTTTCTTTTTTATAATTTGCGTGACGGTAATCATTTGACTGTATCTCATGGTGAAATTGAGTAAATTACTTTTTTTAAAATATCTTCGTCATAGGTACTTATTATACAAAGTGGTTTACAATTCTTAAATCTGATCGCATTAACTTCCTAGTAACCAGGGCCAATTGTGGTTCTTTTAACGCTGTTCAGAAAGATTCCATCCTATACTGGCCTACTACATAAGGTGTAGTTAACAAAAATCCGCTCGGAAAGTTATAAAATACTGCATCATTCCACTTCATATATCCACCAGGTCGAAAGTGACACATTATATAGTTTTTGGGTGCAGATGGTTGTTAGCTGGCGGAATTCATCGCAAAATGTGAACCATGTATAACAGCACTTCGTAACTCTCCATAACAATTCACAGCATGGAGTATTATAGCCTTAGTTGCCGTTGCGCCGTAAAGCCTCCAACGGCAGTGAGTCCAACAAATTTTTCAGCCTCACAACACTCAAATCGATCTGTGGACACACTTGTACTATGAAAACATCACACGATAAAGGCCATGATAAATGAAGCAGCATATCATTTGAAATGGTGCACAACGATCAGTGGCTGATGCATCAAGGAAGCAAGCAGTGCCCCTCTCAAATTACCACATAACGAAAACAAACTCTTCGAACCAATCCTGGAGGACAGCACAGCGATTAGGATCGCTGTCCTTCCTCACTGTGGAGGAAAAGGGAAAGAAATTGTTATGGGATTTATTCAAACATTCAAACCGTGGCCAAGTAAATCGATCTTGGATGAGGACTGTCCACTCTTTTTCCTCCACCAGGAATTCGCGTTTACCATCCAGCAATACAAGAAAAACAACCAATTTAGACTCCATAAACTGAAGACTTATACCCTTAGTTGTTTTGACACAAAAATAAAATAATCCAATATTTTATTAGATTATTTGTATGTAATGTAGTCGTCCTTAATTTTTTATAACACGACACGTATTTCTCGAAAATTACAATCTAGAAATTCATGTCAAATGTCAACAAGTATCTTTTGCCTTCTCAACCCATACACATTACTAACGTACTATTACTGTATTACAGGAAGTCCCAAAAAGGCTCTCCTTTAGACCTTCTGTTTATTCTATATTAAATTATGTTAAGAAGCTAATTTAATACGGAGCATTGATATTCTTATTCTATATATATACTTAATTTGTCCCGTCCCACACATCGAGTGGAATTTGCAGATTACCTGAAGCTTTACAAAGTTATTGATTCCTCCTCTGAAAGAGAATTTCGATCCTAATTGCACAAGGGATGATCAAAAAGTTCTGAGAAAAGAGTATAAAAAGAAAATTTTGTACCTTTTCTTTTTTTCCAATGTACTCATCCCGAAATTGTATTTAATCTGCAAAGAGTTTAATCCTAAAAAAATTCTACAGACTGAACATCAAAAATCAAGCTTTCACAGTAGCTTTAGCTCTTCGTCAGCTTCAAAATGAATTCGAAGATGAGACTTGTGGTTTCTGAACAAATGATAGTCATTTGGGGTGAGATCTGACCTGTATGGGGGGGGGGAGGATTAATATTCAAATCCATATTCATGAATTTTAAGCTTGAGCAACCCGAAATTAGTACACGGGTGCATTGTCACGGAGAAGCAAAACCAGATGATCCAACTGTCCTCATCTCGCTGATGCACACCAACGAGCGTCAAGAGCTCGTTGGTGTGCATCAGCCAGCGCTGCTTGTTCGGCACATCCTGAGGTGTATTACGCCGATTCCTCTCTATGCTTCAGAAATTTGGTCATCTGCCCCTGCCTCATACCTTCAGAAGTATCTCAGTTTAGAGTACTGGTTGCTTAGATGGATGAACAGGGTGGTAGGCCACCCCTAACTATCTCCAGATCTATCCTACAAGCAAATCTGGGCACTCCTGATGATATGTCTCCCTGTCAAAAAATGTCCTCACGCTCGCAAGGCTTATAACGAGGCGAATTGATGCTCCATCGGTATCCATATTAATCTCTGGCCCTAGGAGGGCAAGAGGGGAGCACCCCGACTCCTGTCTCCCTCTACGTCTTACGCTGTCAAGCATTGATTCCCTGAGGAACATGTTTCCAGCCAATTGTCTTCGGATCTTCAATAAATTTAGGATCCACCCTGATAGGTTCTGTGAAGACAAGCCCTACAGGAAGGAAATCTTCAAGAACTGCTACCAGATTATGAACTTATAATACTCACCTGCTCCTGGACAGACGTGTTGTTTTTTTTTTTTTTTTTTTTTAACTTGCCTATTTGTATATGACAAAGACTTTTTGTCTTCATGCAATCATATATTTGTATATTACTGTATATTTTGTACATTACTGTATATTTAATCCTGTAAAGTCTCGGGTCGAGCCGCATGTACTCTTGTTTATTGTACATTGTGTTACTCGCACCTTAGTCTGTAATATTCACACCCTTCTGGCACAGAGCCGTCCGGGGTGACCAAGGTTTCTGGGAAATAAACTGATTTTAATAATAATAATAATAAATCTTTTCCGAATTCGTTATTTTTATTAGATAACACGGTAACACTGATCCCTATGACCTCCAGAGAACGACATTCGCTAGAATCAAAATGTTAACTCATACTGCCGGAATAATTTGGTGCAGAATGTCCAAGCTTCTATACTTTGGCCCCCCTTAAATATTCTTAAATTCACGCCCCCTTCCAGAATAAATGCAAATAAACAGTCCCATATGAAATTTAGCTATGAATACACATACTTTTATAAATTAATATATACTGTACTTCACTACATTTAATCTAAGTTTGAAATAAAATAATAACTTTATACTCTGATTTAGTGGAATGGTGTCCGTATACTTGAAGCAGCATTCTTGTTCGAATGCTGCTTCAGTACGGGGGGGGGTTGCAATATTTTTAATGAGGTATGAATAGTGCGATATGATTTCAGAAATCGAATCACCTTACAAACTAAATACATACTACTGTACTATTAAGTACTACACTATGAATTACGAGGGGTGGGGGGGTTAAAATGATTATATTCACTCCGAAGTAGTTGTGATAGAAGATTAAAACAATTTTTTTGTATGATATCTTGAAATCTCAATAGCAACCACACAAATTTTGTTTCGATCTGACCAATTCTTTTCTTCTTTTTTCCTTTGCAGCACTGAATGAAGCGAAGTGTCACGATGGATAAATTATAATACAGATCAATAATCGGTTCCTCATTCAGCACAGAAAACTACCCAAACAATCCACGAAGAAATGGTCGCTGTTTATGGAGAAGACTGACTAGGTTACAGTGTTGTTGCGCATTGGTATAAACAATTAAAATGTGGAAGAACCTCAGTGCATGATGAAGTAATTCTCAGACGCGAAGGCAACTGCTGTAACAGAATGAGAGGGTGCTTAAAACTATTAATGCATACATAAATATCATATTAGCAATGCATATAGCACTTCACGTCCATGATAACCAGTGAGATACTTTCCTGAAACAGAAGATTA